>NW_015165850.1:141296-175932 GCF_001447785.1 Gekko japonicus | reverse complement strand
CCTTCCTTCCTTCCTTGCTTCCTTCCTTCCTTCCTTCCTTCCTTCCTTCCTTCCTTCCTTCCTTCCTTCCTTCCTTCCTTCCTAGATCTGCATGTCCCCCCCATAGCTAGCAATCCAAAATAGTCCAGTGGCACCTTTAAGACCAAGGTTTATTCAGGTACAAGCTCTCCTTCCTCTGTGAGGGCAGATCTGCGTTGTCAGGGGTGTGACCTTATATGCTAATAAATTTCTGCTGTTGGGTGTGGCCTGTTATGCTAATGAGTTCCTGCTGGGCTTTTTCTACAAAAAGAGCCCTGACAGGTGTAAAATTATATCAGACATTAGGGAATTTTTCAGCCTTACATGTAATAACACGAGCCTTTAGAAATCCTAAGAGGAAAGGTTGTAAAGGAAGGGAAAATAGAAAGGAAAAATAGCCTTGTGTCTTGATTGTTTGCTTTGCAGTGTGCCTCCAAAGCATAACTTGTTGATTCTGCAAGTGGAGGAATTGTTGGTGTAGTTACTGCTAGGAATATTAAACTAGAAAAAGTGGATGCTGTCAAGTAAGTGCATTCTGTTTTGCAAGACATTTGCAGTCATCACAGAGGTAAAAATAAGGACACAGTAATTTAGATGATTTCAGGTTCCTTCTTATAATTGATTTTGAACATGTGTGAAATAATAGCCTCTTTTTGGATGGGATATAGAAAGGCAATGTAGTGTTTAGCACATTACAGCTCTTAGCCAGCTCAGTTCTCCCCAGTTAATGGATTCATAACTCTGCCTTCAAATGAGGGTCTGCAACCTATGGCTCCATAGCGAAATGTGGCTCAGCAGAGAACTAAATAAGGCTCTTTAGAAAAGGAAATGAAATCTTTAAGGTATATTGGAGGCATCGGTAAAATGCTAGAATAATCAGTATATGAAGGGAATGACAGGCAAAGCTTCTTATGGGACTAAAGGGCTTCTTAGAGATGCTTTAGAGAAAGGAAAATGATAGAGGTGAATAGTTGCCACTCATCTGAGTGCAAACCATGCACAGATTTATGCCAGTGCACTAAAACAGTTGTACTGGGTGTTCCTGTGTATATTTATTTATTTTATTTTACAAAAATTTGTGCATCGCCTTTCTGCTTTCATGAGGGTCATCAAGGCAGCTAACAAACATAATAAAATAACATCTTAAAAACCACTAAAAAACCCCAGAAACACATCATTAAAACAACTGAAACCAGAGCTAAAATACATACAAAAGCATAAAAACAGTAAGGAGAAAATTGAGGAGGGATTGCTGAGGGAACACCAAATTAAACAAAAAAAGTCTTCACCTACTGGTGGGAGATGGCAGATGAGTCTCCCTAGGGAGAGAGTTCTAGAGTTTTGGTGCCATGACTGAGGAGGCCTTCTGCCAGTTGCAACCCATCTAATCCCAGGCGGTAGGGGCACCCAAAGCAGGGCCTCAGAAGTTGACTGTAGTGGTTGGACAGAGTCATAAGGGACTAGATACAGGCCCGTAGCTACAGTGGGGCATCTCGGGGCCAGGCCCCTCAACTTGCTGGCAAGGCGCCCTGACTTCCCATCTAGCCCAGGGTGTCACAGCCTTCTCCCCTGGATTAAATTGATTAGCCAGTGCCCCCTAAGAAATTTAAATGCCCCCTGACTTAAAAAATCCTGGCTACGGGCCTGACTAGATAATTCTTTGGGTATGTTGGTCCCAAACCATATAGGGCTTTAAAGGTCAACACCAGCCTCTTGAATGTGCCCAGAAACAGATTGGCATCCAGTACAGATAGGCCAAGACAGGAGTGACATGGTCCTTCTGGCCCACTCCAGGCAACATCCTGGCTGCAGCATTCTGTACCAGTTGAAGTTTCCAAACAGCTTTCAATGGCAGCTCCACATAGAGTGGATCTAGACGCAACCAGGGCATGCACCACAGTGGCCAGATCCTTTCTGCCCAGGAAAGGCAGCAGATGGCTAACTAGTCGAAGCTGGTAAAAGGCACTCCTGGCCACAGCTGCCACCTACTTATCCAGCAGTAGGCCTGGGTCCAAGAGCACATCCAGACTACAGACCTGGAAGTGCAATCCCATCCACAATGGGTACCTAGGGCTGCCAACTCCAGGTTGAGAAATTCCTTAAGATTTGAGAGGTAGAGTCTGGGGAGGGACCTTAGCAAGGTATAATGCCATAGAGTTTACCCTCCAATGCAGCTATTTTCTCCAGGGGAAGTGATCTCCATGGTCTAGAGATGAGCTGTAACTCCGGGAGATTGCCAGATCCCACCTGCAGGTAGGCAATCCTAGGTGATATCTTAAATCCTGGGTCAGGCCTTCCACTCACCAGTAGCTCTTCTGCCTTGTTGGGACTACACTTCAGTTTATCAGCCCATCAGCCTGTATCTACTCCAAAACTGTCTCCAGGCACCAGTTCAGGGTTTCTACAGCCTCCCTGGGATCAGCCAGAAACACAAAATAGAGCTGAGAGTTATCTGTGTGTTATGACAACCCAGCCCAAATCCCAGGATATTATTTATTGTGGGACCTTGTGTGTGCTGTTTCTTGAAAAAGGGCTCACAGCAACCAGTGTCTGGAATGCAGAACTTCATGGATTATTAATCAACATGTCAATTATCAGTAGTGTATATTTCTATCCTGGTCTCTTGCTCTGAATTTTGACATAGTTTGGCTTTTTAATTATAAAAAGTTGCCTACCTCTGCTTCAAAAAAATCATGAAAAGATTCAGATTCTTATCAGTAGTATTTCTTATACCTGGGTACTATGGTAAAGTATACAATAAAACTTAATCTGTGGATTTTAGTCTTTACTAATTGTATCACTGTGTGACAAAACATACATTAAACAAAACATATACATCAAATAACACATTAGAAAACATACATTTTGGGAAGAAAATCCCTATGTTTTTAACTGTAGGGGTATTATACTGGATAAGAATATACTATATTCTGTCAGCCAGTAAAATACCTCCTTTTCCCCACATCCCCACCAATCATTATTTTAGCTATTAAATACTGACAGAAGTTCTTTTGATCAAGAAGAATTGCTGAGATCCTCAAGATGGGTAGCCATACCCTACCACAAATTTTGTTAGTCTTTAAGGTGCTACTGGACTCCTTTCTACTGCTGAGATCCTATAATGGATCTCCCACCAAATCTCAGTCTTTTGCTGTAGCAGTTTGGTATTTGAGTAATCATCACAGCAAGGGCCTCTTCAAACATGTATCCCATAGGCAAGCTTGACATATAGACAGGAGTGGCTGACATGATGGCAGACCTTGGTTTGCTCTTTATAATGGGTGAAAAGTATCTTTCAAGACTGAACCTGAACTCTTATCTTTTGGACTGTTTCAGTATATGTATGCCTCAGGAGGTGTGCATAAGGGGACAGATGTTGCCAATAATCCCCCACTTTGGTTTGTCCTTTTCTCTCTGCCATACTGAGGCTTGTATCAGCTTCTCTCTGTCTTTCTATGGGTCAGTAAACATGGTTTGATCCATGGCTATAAGAAAGACAGAGGACCCTGCCTAATCTTATCAAGAAGAAGAGGAAGAAGGAGGAGGAGGAGGAGATTGGATGTATACCCCGCCCTTCACTTGGAGTCTCAGAGCAGTTTACAAACTCCTTTCTCTTCCCCTTCCCCTCCCCCTCCCCCTCCCCACAACAGACACCCTGTGAGGTAGGTGGGGCTGAGAGAGCTTTGAGAGAACTGCTCTTTCAAGGACAGCTCTGACAGAACAATGGCTTGCCCAAGGTCATCCAGCAGCTGCAAGTGGAGGAGTGGGGTATTGTGTAGTGGGAAGCCGCATGGATCAACGACAGACAACGACGTGGTGCATAGCACGCTTTATTAGGCACACAACAAGACATGCGGACAAACGGCCGGCAGGCCAACTATATACACACCAGGGGACCACCCCTTGGTCACCATTGGTGGGTTTGAATCTCCCGCCATGGCTCCCATTGGTTCCCCAGTGGAGGGACTAGGATCCTAGTCCCCATTGTCTACCCAGACTGAAGCTCGGGTATATGCGCTGACCTCCGGTGGCGGTCAGTGGACACAACATGGGGAATCAAACCTGATTCTACCAGATTAGAGTCTGCGCACGTAACTACTACACCAAACTGGCTCTAGCCATAAAACAGAGAAACCTCCCCTCAACCTTATGGTTTGGACCTCACCTACAAGAAGGGAAGATTTTTGCCTATTTCACCCTACCACAGGAAATCTGACACCCCCTCCCCCCCATTGCTTTTTGGAGCATTTTGGATGTCTTAGGCTGCCACAAGGGAGACTGGCTCTGAGTATCAGGTGCCAGAGGTCTGGCAAGGCAGGGTTGTTTAGTCCAAGGTCAGAGTTCCAGAAGTCAGGCCAAGCAGAATTGTTCAGTCTAAAGTCAGTGTTCCAGAAGTCAGGCAAGGAAGAGTTGTTCAGTCCAAAATCAGGTTCCAAGAATCAGGCAAGGCAGAGTTGTTGCATCCACACCTAACAGCTTCTCTTGGCTGATTTTATAGCCACACAACTAAGGGTCATGCTTGCAACCTGCTGTTCAAAAGCAATCCTGCAACTACTCATCTTTGTTATCAGCAAGCAGCTGGCACCAGGTCAGGCGACGTGCACTTTGCCATCTTGTCTGTAACTCTGTTCTCAGCACTCTAAGGGTGTCAGTGATACTGGTGTGCTGGGAATGACTAAATGAGGTTCATTTGCTGAACCAGGGCTGGAGGGTGTTGGTGGCTCTGCACCAGTTGTTGGCTGTGAATCCTGACAGCCAACTGCAGCTCAGTTTCCTGCTGGTTAGCTTCTGTTGACTCAAGGTTGGCTACACGGGGCTCCTCTTTTCCCAAGGAATCCTTTTCTCCTGAGGAGTCCTCACTGTCACTGAGCCCTGGCTGACTCATGACAACCTTGACTCTAGTAGTCCAGAAGACAATAGTTTCCATATGACTTTCAGAGTTCAGGTGTGTTTGCAGGCAACCAAACTGAACAATCAGGAAATCTCGATGTTGTTTCTTTGCTTATTTCTGCTCCATGATTTTACAGAACATTGTTTTATCAACATGGAAACAAAAAAAAAATACTGAGTAACTGTTGTTGGAATAGGTCTCTATTTCTGGGCCTCTGTATTTAGAATGGGCTTGGCCATGCAACCAGTACTTGTCACTTCAGAGTAAATTCTCCTGTTTGTGTAACTGAAGGGCTCCCGACCTGTTTTTAATTCCCACTTTACTCTGTTGCTTGATGAGGCATGCTATATCTATAGCAATAGCTTGTACTGATGTGGCATTGTCATCTATAAATTCATTAAAACACTCCATTTTGGTGTGTAATTGACTGAAGGTTGTGATTTTCCATCTATAACTGCTGTAGGTAAAAGTTCCTCCATGACATCTGTGACTGTAAGTTTGTCCTAGTTGAAGGTTTGCATTTCTTTAGCTCAGTGACTTCTAAACCTCTTTGCCAACCTGCCATGAAAGCTGCTTTTGCCATCCAGTCTGGTTTTGCTGATATCAATGCTGTTGTATGTAAAGCATATAAATCTACTATGAATAAATTTTGATGGCATTTCAGTTCTTCTTACAGGAGCCATTGCTTACAGAGTGCTCTCTGCCCAAATATGCACTAACATGCTCTAGGGCTTTCCTAGCAACCAGTGGAAATAAATGCTCTTCTTCTACAATCCATTAATAATGATTTTCCCTCCATCTCTGCTTTCCCACTGGTGCTTCACTAGCTCTACGAAACTCAAGAACAATAATCCTAGACCCATTTGCACTCACTTACTTCCAGGCTGCGTTCTTTCTTCAGTCTCAGCTTGCTTTCACCTCCCTCTCCAGCTTCTCCCTCCATCTCTCTGAAGGGAAGCGCTCCTCTTGTATGACTTCAAAGTGAGGAGGCAGACTGTTTGGAAATGTGGTCCCTACATTCATGAGTTCAATTGTAAATAGAATTATGTGGTAATACTTACAATCCATTTTTGGCAATTTAAAGATTGACTATTTTAGATTCGGATTGCCAGACATAAGGAATGGATTCAGCACCCCCCAAACTGTTTAGTAAGCAGTGTCTGAATAGTTTACTATTGAAGCATTATACAAAATGGGGCTTGTTTCTTGCTACCATTAGGTTTTTAACATTTTTATCACTTGTCATATGCCATGAATTGATTCACCACCCTGTAACCATTAATGGAAAAAAACTATTGTCAAATTGTAGTCATCAGTGCCTGATTCTTGCCCCTTCCCCAGTTTCTCGCTTTGTTTTTGTTTTGTTTTTGCCATCAAGTTGCAGCAGACTTATGGCAGCCACTGTAGGGTTTTCAAGACAAGAGATGATCAGAGGTGGTTTGCCACTCCCTCTGCATAGAGACCCTGGTCTTCCTCGGTGGTCTCCCATACAAATATTAACCGGAGCCAACCCTGCTTAGCTTCCAAGATCTGACAAGATCAGGCTATCCTGGGCTATCCAGGTCAAGGCAGCTTCCCCCTGGAGGCTAGCAACCCCGGCAGGGCAAATCGTCCATTTTTTAAAATACCCCCCCCCCCTTCTGCTAATGCATTTCCAGAATGATTTGCTGTTGCAGCTCTGGCCATGACTTACAGCTTCTTCATACCCTCAAACATTTAACAGACAACAATAGGGACAGAATAGTACATTTAGCTGTTTCTATTTTTATATCAAGAGGTACTGCCTGAGTATTCCTACATGTTGCTGAAGGCTCTTCTCTGCTGTACACTGTCTAGTCTTGCTCTGGCTTCTGATGCAGGGCAAGTTAGTCAGATGAAAAACAAGCACCATCCTTGTAACCAAGGGCAGTTGCAGCATGTACTCTCTCAAGCGCCCCAGTATATGTGCCCATGTGAAATTATTCCAACTGGATCAAATGTAGAGTTGCCAACTCTGGGTTGGGCAATTCCTGACGATTTGGAGGTGGAGCTTGTGAACGGTGGGGTTTGGGAAAGGGAGAATCCTCTGTATAATGCTATACAGTCCACCCCCCAAAGCAGCCATTTTCTCTAGGGGAACCGATGTCTGTTGTCTGGAGACCAGTTGTAATTCTGGGGGAACTCCAGGTGCCACCTGGAGGTTGGCAACCTTAGTCCAATGGCAGATTTTTTTCAGAAGTTCAAATTGTAGCCCTGCCATGCCTCAGTTTCCTAAGTACTTTCCACTGGACCTTCTGTAATATGATGATGAATAAAAGGCTGTGGACGGTAACAGAAGCTATATTTTCAACCTCCATTTCTCTATGGGAGGAGTGTCTGTTGGCCATGTGACAAGGAATGAGGCAGATACCTTCAATTCAGTCTTCTACTTCTTGATGTGAGGGGAGTCTGATGGCTCGATGAGAACTGTTCTGCCATGTTCTAGGGGCTGAGAGAGAAAAAAATGGTGTCATGACCATGGGTTCTGGACAGTCCTTTACAGTTGAAGTGCTGGGGAAAATGAGGCCTGTTGCTCCTCTGCCCACTTTGTGTGTAAAGTGGCATCAAGTTGCAGCTGACTTATGGTAACCCCACAGGGTTTTCAAGGCAATTGATTAAGCAGACGTGGTTTGCCATTGCTTTCCTCTGCAAAGTCTTCCTTAGTGGTCTCCCATCAGGTACTGACCTTGCTTAGCTTCTGAGATATGATGAGATTGGGCTATACTATACCATCCCCCCCCCCATACATCTAAAGTATAAAGAAAAAACTGGCAACTCAAATTCTTCTGTGTAGTGAAAATTCACTCTACAACTGCTGCTGTTTCATAAAAGCTATGACTGTTTCATCTATTTTTCTGTTCTTGTGATAAGAAGCGGCCAGGGAACACAACTACCCTTGTTATTCAAATCAGATGTCTTATAGGTCACTTTCTGAGAGGGTCCCCTGAACTCACTACCACATCCGGGCTGAGGGTCTGAATGCTGTCCTTGGCAGGGCCACTGAAGCATTAGCAATGGTGAAGGGAAAGTTCCAACAGCTTACTGTCCTACTTACTTCCCCTGCTGGTATAATTAACCAAATATTGATACTATTACGTGTGTGTTTGGGAAAGGGATAACAAGGTCTCCTAGACGAACAGACAGCAGACAATGGCAAGCATTCTAATGAGCATTGTTGTATGAGTGTGGCTGTATGGGATGAAGGGGCCAGGCAAAAAGGCATCTTGCAGCATGAGTGCTGTCACCTGAATGAGGCTATGGTCCTCCTTCCAGTCACTTCTGATTAGCTATAGCACTACCAATGCAATCCTAAACAGAGTTATACATTGAAGTCAGTGGGCTTAGAAAGATGTAATTCTGTTTGGGAATGCATTGTACATTGTTTTAGGAGCATGTACGTGTTTGAGTGCACCCTTTATCAAGGGTGTGCATAACCAAGAATTTAACATGAATACTTGTATGCACAGGCTTCCCTGATCTTGTCAGATCTTAGAAGCTAAGCATGGTTGGCCCTGGCTAGTATTTGAATGGGAGACCTTCAAGGAACACCAGGGTCATGATGTGAAGGCAGGCAATGGCAAACCACCTCTGAACTTCTCTTGCTTTGAAAACCCCATGGGGTTGCCATAAGTCAGCTGTGACTTGATGGCACTCTCCACCACCACTTGTATGCAGAATCTATACAATTCTAGCAAGCTATGGCGCCAAATTACATAAGGACCCTTTAGGACTGTCTGTATGGCTGGGAGTCGTAGGTTCCATGCATAGATAGGGCTGGAAGGTATATAAAGGTATGTGATATTGGGTGGGGCTCTAGGAAACTAGAAGCTCCCCTACCCCAAATCTGTCTGTTCCTGTGTCTGTGAGCTTAAGGTTTTCTCTTGTGTGCTTTCTGCAAATGCCATTAACAGCCTTAAAACATTTATCAGCGGTAGCCTCGCCATCTTTGGAGCCAAGTGTCCTGAATGTCAACCTACTGGGAAAGCTGGGGGTTGGGAGAGAAGTTGTGGCAGAAAAGTAGTCGTTGGGATGTGGGACCTCTCCCGTCTGCTTCTTCAATGAAAATCATACCCTCTCCTCCACCAAGCTACATTTCCCTAACAGAAGCAGCCTTTGGAGATTTGTTACATATGTTGTCATGTAATGTAGACAGATTCTGAGATGGCTTTTAAAAAGAATGTCACAAGTCATGGAGGATAAGTCCATCAACAACCATTAACCTAATAACTAAGTAAGTCTGTGTGACTGTCCTTTGAATACCAGATGCCAGGGAAGATGATATGTGAGTGTTGCTGCCTTTGAACTGCACTTGAAAGCATGAGCCAATGGATCTTCTGTCCAATTCATCATTATATTTTTAATATGCAGCCAGCCTGGAGAAGAAACATACTTTGCTTGGAAGGAAGCACATTGCTTTGGGAAGCATTTCCCCCTCCACTTTACTTTTGGGGCAAGTACTATTGCGCCTTCTCTTTGTTTTCTTCTGGGCACATACTTAGGCTGCCAAGTGTAGCAATGTTAATACAATTTTGAGGTATTTCAAGTTATAACAGAAGGATGAGATGAGGGAAAATATTGTCCTCACCAATCTTCTCCATTCTTTTCTCTTTTTCCTTCTGCAGGCTTCCAAACAGACCTGAGTGGCAAAAGCATGAATCCTGCCAGGAGACTGAGCCAAGGAAAGGCTGGTCAGAGAAGGGAAACCGCTGCCCTCGCTATCTGCTCCTTTCCAGAGCTAATCCCAGATTCTGAGCATTCAGATAGGAAATCACTCTGGACACCAACTATACATTTTCATAACCTTTACTTGTCTGGCTAAATAATGGACAGGCAGAAACCCTAATTAGTAGAAACTGTAACCAACTTTTCTAATGGGATGTTATATCACTGAATGGACATGATCCTCAAGGAAAATGTGGTTGTGGAGGTATATTTCTCCATAGGCTTTCAGAAATCAGACCTGGAACAAATCAATTTGCTTTCTTACTAAAACTGTATGTATTAAATAAAAATTGGTCAGCATTATAATTCTTTTCTTAACAAATTTACTCATCAAAAGAGTTAAAAGTGCAGGCTGAAACCACAGAAGCATTTTAAAGTAGTCTAATTACCACTTGAAAATTATCCTCTGCTTCAGTTAATGCACATTACCATGGTTCACAAGTTACTTAATGTTTTCTTGCTTTAATTATCATATCTTCAGTTAGTTCAGCTAGTCCCAGAGAAAATATTCTCCCAATACCCTTATCAGATGCTGGTCCATACTTTCCTACCACTGGACATGGATGCAGTCTCACAGGCATCCTCTGAACCCACCCCACTGCTTTTCCTTCACTGTTCCCATCTCTGATCTCCAGTGAAATGGGCAAAATCAGTATTTTTTTAATGATGCCCTGTCACTTTATTTTTTACAAATTAAAGTATTATTGTGCACACCAGTACTGACGGAAACTAAAACCAAAAATTCTCCTTTCTCTTAATAGAGCAACAGCAGCAGCAGCAGCAGCAGCAAAGGGGAAAGGTGGATAAATTAAGATTTCCTATATCAATCACAAGGCTTCCGTGAGCTTGCCAAAGTGGTGGGGTAGTGGAGAGATAGGGTGATGATAGTCATAGGGTCTGGTGAATTTGATAAGCCCTCCCCCGCATATTTCCATACTTTGGGAGGCAAGGTAAATTTGGGGGGGAAAAGACCAATCCCCAAATGTGCACATTTAAGAATGGTTAAAAATGGTGGCTGGAGGACTAGAATGCTTATATTCATCAACTGATTTAAAAATCTGGGACAAGTGCATTTAAAACTGTACTTCTGTCTTTTGGACTTGATATTAACAGCAGGGGAGATTTGCCATCTTTTAATATAAGTTGTATGGTTTTATATTGACTGACAGTTTTAATGAAATTTTAATGTATTTTTATATGTCGTTAGCTGCCCTGAGCCTGCCGAATGGCGGGGAGGGCGGGATATAAATGTAAATATAAATAAAATTTTAAAAAGCATATTAACATAAGAACATTAGAGAAGCCAATGCTGGATCAGGCCAATGGCCCATCCAGCATTGGCTTCTCTTATGTTCTTATGTTAATTAAGTGGCATATGTGAAATCTGTCTCACTTTTTTGGGTCTATTTGCTTCAGTAAATAACTCCAATAAAATACATCTCAACATATTCTTATATTGTCTCCTGAAACATCCACAAAGCACATGTGGTATAAAGTGGTCTATTTTTTAAAAAAATGTTCCCAATTAAAGACAATCTTCAAATTTGGTTTTCAAAAAAGATAACAAAAATCTAAAGACAAAAATCTTGTCAAATGCAGTAAAATATTTTGAAATGTATTTTTAATAAAAAGTAAAGTATTTTCATTCATTTGCAAAAACATTAAAATGGACATCTTTGAAGAGAGAAAGAAAATGGTTTGTTGAATTGTGACCATTTTTATGCAAAAAAGACTGACAGGTAGATATTAAATCTAGATTATTTTAAATTGCTTGACAAATTGATTTTTTAAACATAAAAGGCAAAATATAATTTACTGTGTTACAATTTTCTAATTTATATTATTATAGCCTATGATTCATACTTTGATAATATCATATAATGCCAGCAGTAACAGCAGCAATAAGGTCAGGAGCAAAGATAGTTAACACAGATAGATGTGTGTAGACAGGACTGAATAAAAGTTTACTTTATATAGGCCTAAACTTCTCAACTCCTCCTGTTTAGGGGTGGGAGTGAGCAAGTGAGGAGAAAGAAGAGTTAAAAATTAAAACAGTGCTTCACCCATTCTTCTAAAACCATGCAACTCCGTGGGGGGACGGGACACTTTGTAGGTCATAACACTCTTGTCAGCGAAAGCCCTACTAGTTATTTCAAGATAGAAAAGGAAGAGTTTGGGAAGGAACGGGGGGGGGGTGGGGTGGGGTGGGGGGAAGCGTCACTAGTTTATACCGCTGAAGTACAGAACTCAGCCACGACGATTCTATTATATTGTAAAGAAAACCTTTATAAAGCGCGAAGACAGGCAACCTAAGTTAAAGTTCGGCAGTCGTGTTCATAATAATGTATGTGAATGTGGTAGCTGCTTCTTTTCTGCTCGCCGTCTGCGCCTATCTCCTCTCCTTGTGGCTGGGTACTCCGGCACTGTGTGCTGGTTGTACTCGCTCTCTCTTCCTTTCTCTCTCTCCCTCTCTCTCCCTCCCCCCTCCCTTTCTCGCTCTCTCGCTCTCTCCCTTACACTGCCAGCCCCTGATGTGATGGCGAAGAAACCCCGTTGACAAGGCACTGCTTTTTCATGACGGTGAGTTTCCCTTTGAGTGTATTATAATTTTGTGATAAAAATTTCAAGGAAAAAAAAACACACAACCTCCTTCCTCCCTTCCTTCGGGGAGGGAAAAGAGAGGGGGGAAATCTATCTCCAGACAGACAGAAAAGAAAGAGGAGCAAATTAACAACCAGGAGTTGCCAAAACCAGGATATTAGGTTTCAGCCCAGAGAGCTATTGGCTCTGGGGCTATGTATATAAATATATATCTAGAGAGAGAGAGAGGGGGGGGGGGGGGGAGGGAGGAAGACGATGAAGAAGAGGGCGATTTTGCGCGGGTGGTGCTTGGTGGGCAGATGTTAATTCACATGGAAATGAAATATTTATTTCTTTTGCTGCGAGAGGTTGTGGTGGCGGCGGCTACCGAGGGCACTTCCAAAAATGTGTTTCTTAAAGGGGGAGAGACAGACAAGGAGGGAGAGAGAGAGAGAGAGAGAGAGAGAAAGAGGGGAGGACAGATAAGGTTTCAGGTCTGGGCTGATAGCTGCGAGAGAGGGGGAGAGGTTTGGGGTGTTTTTTTCCCCCTCTCGTGCTGATGCCATGCAAATTCAGGAGAGAGGAGGGAAAAAAAACCCCTCTTTTAATGACTCATTGATTGAGCCGGTTTAAAATTAGTTGTTGTGTTTTTTTTTTGGACGCCCCCTTGGTGGCCATCAAGAGAGGGGAGAGAAAGAGGAGTGTGTCTCTCTGTGAGTGTGGTGTGTGTGTGTATGTGTGTGAGGAAGAGGGGGATCGAGAGTGTGTGTGTGTGTGAGGGAGAAAGAAAAATAATCTTTTCAAATCTCCTCCCTCTTTTTCCCCCCCTCGTTTCTTTGCTTTTCTCTAAAGCTCTCTGGTCTGTGAAGCACTTTTTCTTCCTCCTCCTCAGGAAAATGGAGACACTTCGTCTTCTCTCTCCTGGGCGTGAGGCTGCCAAGGATTTTTCTTTTCTTTTCCATCCCTGGTTGGATTTGCCTTCGTCTACTACCTCTACCGTCTTGTAATAATTTTCACTGTATTCCCAGCATGGGCTGTACCTTTTGTCTTGGATTTTTTTGCCCCGTTATTTTTATTTGTATGGGCTTTTTCTGTGCTATTTATTCGGGTTTTTTCTTTGTTTGCAGTTTATTCCGATCTCTTGTCTATGCGTCATTGTTACAAGGAATGGAAATGGTGATTGTTTCGGTATATGTAATTCTAGGTAGGATTTAAGGTGAACAGAAAACCGATTTCGAAGAAAATATTCCGCTGTAATTTATATTTTAAAACTGCAAGAATAATAAATACTTTACATCTATAACCGCTGTTTCGTTTTTGCCGTTTGATCAGTGAATCTGTACCTGCGATCGGATTAGCCTTCCATCCTAGTAATTTTTGTTAATTGATTTTCATTTATGGTTACACTAAACTGGTGGGGGCGGGACGAGGAAAAATAAAGAATTCATTCAAAATCTGTAGAAGGTTGGATCATTTTGAGGTGGGTCGTTGATTTTGTTTATTTTTGTATCGAGACTGAAATTTGTGGAGGGGAGTAAATGGGTAACGTCCGCTGTAAAGATTTTTTAAACTAGACATTCGGACACTGTACATTCGTGAAATATCTCACCTGAGCAAAAAAGCAAATGGAAGACGAGGCCTTTTTTTTTTTTTTTTGGTGACTGTTTCTCCCGTCTCTTAAACTCTAAATTGCATGGTTTTGAACAACTTCAGGGGTGTTTGTGTCTTTCCGAAAAACCAGCCAAGAAAGCGGCTTCTCTCTCTCAACCCCCCACCCCCCCCACCTTTTTTTTTCCCCAATCCGTGTCCGCGTTAACATTGCGAGGGCTTGCTCTGATGTGTGGCTGTGTTGAAAGGACGTGGACGGAGCAGGAGAGAAGAAGATGGCGCTGTCTGGCTGCCTGCCAGGATTTGTTGCGCAGTTTCTGTGATCGCTCTCCTCCCCTACAGGCGCCATTTTGAGCGTCTACTAGTCGTTTTTGCACCCGCTGGGGCGTCGCCCTCTGCTTTTTGGGGGTCTGTTTTGTTACTTCAAAACAGGAAACCTTTAAAAAATGCTTTCCCGTACATATGAAAACCAGATGCTTTCAAAATATGTTCCCGGCCAGACCCTTATTATTTGAAGGACAAATTTCAATGCATATAAGAGATGTCGTTTATAGCCAGTTTCTGCATTGACTTATTGTTTGTAAGCACAGTATCTTGTCAAATGTAATCGGTGGACTTTTCTTTTAAAAGAAAAATAATTTAGTCGTTATTACCTTGTGCAGTTTCCTTGGGATAACTGCGTCAAGGAAAATGAAGGCTGAGGAGCTGTAATCTCACTTTCCCAATCAGATTGGCTTCATGGGGGGGGGGACTTTGAAACTGCAAGTAATAAACCACACACAGTGAAATAAACCCATATTATACCTGGAGAACCTCGAGGTGACTGCTGAGATGTGTGTGATTTGTAAGGTTCGGATTTAAAAATGGAGGTGTATGGCTCTGAGTCTAATGGCCTTTCAGATTCAATTAGTTTCTGTAGATGAACTTTTTTTATCGGATACCACTAAAGTCCTAATGCTGAAAATCTGATAAAGAATGCATTGATGAATACAATAGTATTTTAGTTAAAAACCTATAATAATAACAATAAGAGGTATTTGCAAACAAATAGTCACTTTTGCATTCTATCACCTTCAATGGTGCCATTGAAGAGCTAAACCTTGGGTTTTGAAAACTCAGCCCAGCCAAACATCTGATTGACAGTTACGCTTTTCTGTAAGAACACACTTTGTGGGTGTTTAAACATTGCTTTGGTGTAGTAAAAGTTTAAAAGGAAAAATTCAAGTCTTCTCAAAACTTAGACCTTCCTTCCATGTTGTAGTGTCTTAAAATTAAAAATTGACGTACGAATATTCAAGTTGTATTTTGGTGACATATTTTCCTAATATTTATCTAATCATGCATAAAAAAGGCACATGCTTATAAATGACATGGACATTGTTTTCTTCTTCATAAAGAACAACTAACTAAAATAAAGTGAATTTATGGCAGAATGTGACAGTGCCTCAAGCCAGTATTCACCTATACTTATCCATGGGCTTTTTGGAGATTGAGCACCCACTGCTATAACTAGGCAACAGTTTAGAAAGAGCTTCCCTAGCATATCATCACAGTATTTTTCTTAATGGTTGTGGTGAAAATTATTGGCATTTGAGTTTCCATAACCTAAGATGGCTGTTTCAGACAAAGAGTTTTAGAGAAGTCCAGGTGGGTAGTGGTGTGCATGCACACGAAAGCTCGTACCTTGAATAAAACTTTGTAGATCTTAAAGGTGCCACTGGACTCAAAACAGTTTCAGACAAAGAACACTATAATTTATTTAATAGTATCTGCTTTTCTTCACAGTGTAGTGTTAAGCCAAACTAAATGTAAACAGTTACTGCAGAGTATGGTAAATTAAATAAAATTGATGAATGGAATTACAAATGGAATAGTAGTAGAAAATTTATTAGATATGAGTTTCTCCTCAGTGCAAGACAACATTTGAACTGGATATAAGAGAAGCCAAAATAATGTTCTCTGTATAGAAAGGATATTTCTGAAGCTGAAGTATTTTGATAGGTAAATTCTATCATGTAACTCAAGTTCCACGCAGCCTCCACAGTTTTAAATGTGTCCATGATTATTGTCAAGTCAAGGGTGTCTTCCCCATGGGTTATTTGACCTGAGTGCAGTGCTTTTGCGGAGTGGGGGGTTTCCTGTTCCCTACAGCATTGTGGTCCTTTTGTGCACCTCCAGGGCTTTCACTGGCTTTTCTCCAACCTTTATCAAAACTTTGCTCTGAAGTTTTGGAAAAGAGCACAGAAAAACCTGGAAGGTTGCTGTGTGGGTGGGAAAATTTAGATTTTCTGGCCCACATGGCAGCTGTTTTCCCTGACCCTGTCACAGTAGCAGCAATTTTGTCCTGCTGCATGCTTTAAAATTTTTTTTAAAAAACAATTGGCACTAGATACCACACAGCTAAATTCTCAGTTTTTAATTTTTTTAAAGATAGCCTCTTCCCTTGTAGAGATATAAGGAAAAGGTCAAGGGAGGGTGCTGTATGTGCGTAAAGTGCTGTCAAGTTGCTTCCGACTTATGGCAACCCTATGAATTAGTGTCCTCCAGACCGTCCTATTTTTAACAGCCTTGCCCAGGTCTTGCAGATTGAGGGCTGTGACTTGCTAGATGTCGTGCTCTTATCCTGCTGCCTTCAAATTACCTAGCATTATTGTCTTTTCTAGTGACGTCATCTCAAAATATGACCAAAGCATGATAGCTTCAGTTTAGTTGTTTTAGCTTTTAGAGAGAGTTCAGGCTTACCTCAGCTCTTATTTGGAAACCCCTGTGAAGAGTGAAGGAGCTAGAGACTTGCTTTTTTATATGAAAGCTGGAAATTCATAGAAACTGCTGCAACAATATATTGTTATAATTATATTCTAGAGCTAATTTTAAACAATCAAAAGCCCTAGTGGTCCACGGGAGGGTAGGTGGCCACTTCCAAGGGATTGAGGCAGAGAAACTGGCGAAACCTGTCACATGGAAGCTGTGTTGCTGCTGCAGCTGTACCAACAATGGGAAAACCACAAAATCCTGTTTCTGTGTGGAAGATATTGAGGTCTTGAACATATAAATCCAGGGTTATATCTGCGATGCATGCTACCCATAGTATTCAGGCGCTGGGACTGTGATTTTGTGCAAGAACCTTCAGAATGACAGAGACATCCTGAAATCCAAAGTCAGATAATACTTCATCTATGAGGAATGCGGACTTCTCAACTACATAAGAGAAGCGGGTCTTCTAAGAAGTATGCAAAGGTGGTAAAGGGGCCTTGGGCATGAGAACGGCAGATTAATTGTTAGGGATAGAGACTAAGTTGACATAGCAAAAACGTTATGAAGATCCTTTTATAATTATTTTAAAAAATATGAGGTAAGCACATAAAACCGTGTTTTGCCAGACTTGGGGTGCCATACTCTGCCATATTCAATAGAATGTTCTTTGCAGACTCAGCTGTACAGTACATTCAAGTCATACAATACATATGTGACTAATTCCATATTTCCATTTTTTATTTCAGTCTTCTGTTTGTTTTACTGCAGTTAAAATAACTATTTAAAGGAAGCAGAAGAGATATTTTGAAGTGAGGACCTACAGCTTTGTTAGAAATATGCATAATGGGAAAATCCTATTAATGTCATATAAATTACAAATGTTGGGTTGGATCCATGTAGCTTTTCCATTGGTAAAAAGTGAAGGGCAGTCCCCTTTGACTACCAAAAAGGCTGGACTGGGGATCATGGGATTTGGATGGACAAAAGCTATGTGGGATAGGGGCTGTAGGAAGGAGGGGAATTGGGTGAGACTGAGTGAAAAGCTGGCTGAATCCAACCCACACATTCAGACAGACATGCTGATTTCAGATTTAGTCAAATCTCAGCATCTGTGTTTTGGCTCTTGAAAAGGTTTATGGAGATCTTGTTCTACCTCTATATGTCTTCCCCTCCAGTAAGTTAGAAAAGTAGATGATAATTCAAAACAGATAATTATTATGGAACAGTATTATTTCAGAAATCATAGGATTACTTTGAAATGTGCTCTATTGGTGTATCTGTCAGTCACTGGGCATTTAAATTGATATAATCTCTGAACTGAGTAGAGCTGCAGTGATCAGGCATTACCTCTTTAACAGTAAAGCCTGGCAGTGGATTCCTAAGTGGAGCTGTATGCATATCCTATAAGGATTTAAACACTGGGCTTAGACTTGGTACCCTGTCCCTCTGCAGTTAGCATGAATGAAGAAATATCAAGATATAGAATGGGAGGCCTGTGTTCCCGTGTATTTGGTTATCTTGAAGACTTGTATATAAAATAGAAAATTACTTCATATTAGTGATAACTTTTTTGAAAACAATTGTTAAAGAGGCAGTTGCTTCTGCCCTACTCTGGTTATCTGCCTACCCATTACCATATGTGGATTGGGCAGTTGTTGAGTAAGCAGCAACGTTGGCCGTGGGATCGCTGGCGCGTCCTTGCGAAAACAATTGTTAAAGAGGCAGTTGCTTCTGCCCTACTCTGGTTATCTGCCTACCCATTACCATATGTGGATTGGGCAGTTGTTGAGTAATGTGCCAGGGAAACTATATAAGCATTAAGGTAGCTTCTTTTAGCATTAAGCTAGGGCGGGGGGGGGATGAGGGGGGTCTGGGAGAAGGAGCAGACCTTGTTCATTGCTGTTTCTGGAAGATGTGGAAGGCTAAAGAAAGAGCAGTACTGAGATATTGTATTCTGGCTGCTTGCTCATAGCTTTACAGGGCTCATGCTCTTCAGTGGTAGAGAAAAGTGAGTGCTGTAGTGACCATTCAGGTGATTGCCTGTAGGGAGTTGTTAATCTAAGTATGTAGGCATGGCAAACCACAAGGATGATTTAAACAGAGCTTTTAGTAGATACAGCCCCCAATCCTTCTTCGCATGGATGAGTAGATGGATTCATTAAAGCATAACAGAGCCCTGTTTCCCCCCTTCTTTTCAGTTTACACATATTGGCATTTCATAAAAGGGCAAGCATTGACTGGTCTGTACATGATTCACATATCCTCATTCTTCCTTTCCCCCTACCTGGTCAAGGAATGCAATCTCCAAGTTTACATTCCTGGACTGAACAGAAATAAGAGATGTGAAGCATATACAAATTTCCCATTTCTTTTAATGGCCATGTGAACTCATTCTTTGTGTGTCCACATACATGTACTGAGGGGAAGGAGGAGGGAAAATAGGGTTCTAATGTGTCTTGTGGGGTTATCTTATGTTTACACTGGGGGTGGGGAGAGTTGAAATTGTTTTTACAATCTTTATTAATCTTCAAAACACCCAAGTAAGTAGGTAGATGACTTGTCCAAGGTCACCTGGTAAGTCCAAGTCTAATATTTTCTCCATTGGCTTTTAATGTAAGCTTGCCAGTGGAATATAAATGATATCAGTACTACTTTTAGAGTAAAAGATGACTTCTTTATTTGAAACGGCGGTAAAAACCACTGTAATGGGTGTAATATCAAAAAAGAATTTTGTTAAATGGTGTCTATTACATAAACATATGGCACTTTATGTGGAACTATGACCTGTGAAAAGGGAGTGAGAGAAGACAATCAAAACAAGAAAGTGAAATGTGTAGAAAAACTTCCACAGGGTTTAGAAACAGCAGGATGGAATTGGATATTGCTGGGGGTGAGGTGCGGTGGAGGGAGTGACAAGTGGTCAGCAGAAAACTAAGCCATAGAAATTGGGTAAAGTGGGTTTGATTAGGCAGTAGGGGCAACAAGAGGTAGGCCAGGAGTATAGTTGCCAACATACCTGGAAAAAAGTATCTGGCCCCTTTATAATAGATACTTTATGTGCGAAAACGGGCAGCTGAAGTTTTTCATGCCATGGAGGTAACTAGTATCAACAGGTAGATACCATCCCATTAAGCCTATATTAAAGTGACAGGACACTTTTTCTCCAAGCAGTTGGCAACACTAACCAAGAGACAACAAGACTTGGGAGACAAAGAGTTCAGAAAGAAGGAGCTAAAGAATAAACTTCCTGTGACAAACTGCTCACAGGACTGGGTTTGCCACTTTTTTCTGGCAAGGTTTCGGTGTCTCTTAAAGTTGCATGACAATGGCCCTATTCATACGAGCCCATTTGGGCTGGGAGCGGGACGGAAAGGGGGCGGAGCAAACCGGCGCGATCCCACCTCAACATTTGGGGAGCGTGCCGGATCCGTCCCGGATCCGTCCCTTCCAGGGTTGCTCCGCACCAAAAAAGAACCACCTCCCGAGGTGGTTCTATCAAGATATAGAATGGGAGGCCTGTGTTCCCGTGTATTTGGTTATCTTGAAGACTTGTATATAAAATAGAAAATTACTTCATATTAGTGATAACTTTTTTGAAAACAATTGTTAAAGAGGCAGTTGCTTCTGCCCTACTCTGGTTATCTGCCTACCCATTACCATATGTGGATTGGGCAGTTGTTGAGTAAGCAGCAACGTTGGCCGTGGGATCGCTGGCGCGTCCTTGCGCCGGCGCATCCCTGGCTCCTGGCCGAACTGCGCATGTGTGAGCATGCGCAGTTCGCCAGGCTCCCCTTCCCACCGTCGCATTCTCCCCGGCATCTGATCGTGCCGGGGAGCGTTGCGACGCGGCTCGGGGGATCTGTGAGATCCCGCCGCGCCGTCCCAACTTTGCTGCGGCTCACATTAGCCACAGTACAAGCTGTCTTATTCCCTGCCGTGTGGCAGGGACCAATCAAGAACAAACAAGCAGGTGAAGTGTAATGGGAAAAGCGTTTTTTGCTTATTTTCTTTATATCAGGCTACAGGGCACAAAAGAAGAGTTAGTAACTCTCTTTTATAAGATACACTATTGAACCAGATCGATTTGAGTCCAATAGCACCTTCGAGACTAACAATATTTTTGGGGTATGAACTTCTGGCTGCGGTTACACGAGCGGCCTGCGCTGATATCATTGTGGTACCTTTGCAGATTTAAAGAGCACAATCAGACATCAACATTTGCCTTCTGTGCCCCAGTTGTCACCTCCCTGTTCTGCCCCGCATTGGAAGTGGAGTCATCAGGCACCGGAGAAAGTCTGGTGTTTACGGATATCAGTGCTTTCACCCCCCCCCCCATTTCCGGATGTCTGAACTCCCCTGGGCAAACTCAGCTCGGTTGGGAAGTCTGATCGTTTTGTTCCGTTTTTGGCTCCTTTGGGGTTTTTTTGTCAGTCAGTGATGTATGCATAACCACATCTTCATACACACCAGCAAGCTTTCAGCTGTCCTCTGAGATGGGGGGGGGGCAGGCTGAGAAGCCTCCTTTGTCTGTTTTCATGCTGGTTCCTCTGCCTACAGCTTTGCAGCACACAGGGTGGGGAAGGGGTTAATTGAAAAGATGAGTTTTTTTCAAAGAGGGAGGCAGCCTCCTCCAGCTGTCAAAACAGAGCAGTGCTTTGAATAAGCAGTTATGCACATATGCAAAAGACATTAAAAAAAAGAAGCCAACCGACCACCCACTCCATGGTTGCCCCACAGCAATAATCTGAATGGTCAACCACGGGGCGAGCGTGCAGTGAGGCTGCTTCAGGGTGTGTTGTCTAGTTAACCCTTCCATTGATGATTTAAGCTGCTGCAAATAGAGGTGCTGGCAGATTGCACCAAGCCTCCAGTGTGGCTGCAGCCTTTGAAAGTCAAAGCTCCCTTAGTCAGATACGAGTTGTAATGGAGATCTCTGAGCCCTCTGAGTCAGAAAGTGGGAGGGTGTTGCAATGAAGGAACTCAGGATACAGAGGTACAATGTGCATAGTAATACTATGCATGTTTTACATCTGCACATCTTGAGTTCCTTCTTTGCAACACCCTCCTACCTTCTGACTGCAATATAAAGACTCAGAGATCCCCATTCCAACTTGTATCTGATGTACAGGGTATTATCTAGGTCTAAACTTGGAAAGCCCTAGGAGGGAGAAAGGCCCAAGAATCAATAAGAAGATGATTAGAACCAACCAGGAAAATCTGCTGTTGTGGGAAGAATTTAAGGCAAACCGTGGCCCTGACCAAGTTTGGATCTCTGCAGTGAGGCTGTGTATGTGAGGCCTAAGCGACCCATTTGGTCTGCAGTGGAACCAGATGGGCTTTGCCTTTCTCTGTATGTCAGTGGCAGAAGCTCTGCCCTTTAATACATCTCAATTGGTGACCAATATAGGCATCAAGAGGAGGGGCTCTGACAGAGGCCTCACCTCCATCCGTCAGGACTGCATCCATAGAAGGGATGCTGTAAATTACTGTGGTAATGTGTACATCGGGGATCCCCATTTTTTTGAGCCTGTGGGCACCTTTGCAATTCTGATATAGTGTGATAAGGCAAAGCCACAAAATGGCCACAGCAGGAGGTGGAGCCAGCCATAAAATGGCTGCCACAACTTTCCTTCAGTCACACAGCCTCGTGCTGTGGAGGCAGTTACTGCCAAAGCAGTGGTTTTGGTTTTTGTTTTAAAAATCTGCATAGCCAATCAAATCTCCAGTGGTCAATCAGAAGCCTTGCTGGGCAGAAGCCCCACCTGGCCCCACCCACTTTATAAAATCACTTGGCCGGCACCAGGAAAGATGTCAGTGGATACCATGATGTTCATGGACACCCTGTTGGAGACACCCACTGGTCTACATAATATAATGGTAGTTCAGATAGCTATTTGTTGGGTGTCATTGTTCAAATGCTCTTTCATTTTATATGCCTACCAGACTACCATTTGACCAGATCAAACACACATTCTGTCTAATTTCTTGTTGTCTCTTTCATCCTGGGCTGTGCCAGGGGTGACCTAGAGGAGGGGTCTCAAACAGGTGGCTTGTTGGCTGCTGCAGATTTGACCAGTGATCCCCAACATGACATCTGTGGACACCATGGTACCCATCACTGTTGTTTCCTAATGCCTGCTTGCTTCCTCTCCAAACCTCTTTCCTGAAACAAAGAACCAGTCTTGGCTTTCCTTCACTTCACTGGACTGGATGTCTGAACTGAGTTCATCACTCAGACCTTTGTCTCAATAAATGAAGGTGTCACCCCCTTTGTTCTGCTCTGGTGTATCTGTGGCTGGGGAATGTGCAAGTGCAGTGCTGGTGATTCAAGTGTCTGCATTTGTATATCTCACAAAACCAGTTAATACATCAACTCTGGTACTTGGGTTTAGAGTCTGGTTTGATGGATCCCTGCTAACCAGTGTTAGCAGAGTTGTCTGGATGGTTTTGTTTTGCGTTAGAACTGAGCTTAGATTTAGTGAATCATGTTATATTTTCAATAATAACAGTTGTTTAAAGCATTAGAATAACAGGGCTAGTGCAGCATGGTTGTAAAAACCATGAGTTATGAAAAGGTATACATTACTAAAATTTGTCTTAGCCATGAATCTCCTGGATGTCCTGGGAGGAATCACTATCTCTTAGTCACACATCTGTTATGTACAAAATAATACTGGCCTGTTTGACAGGTTCTAATGTATGTAAATTTGTATGAGAACAAAAGACTAACAGAGCAGTCTTACAAGTGGTTTCCTGGCAGTATTTGGAGTAGGATTCTAAGTATACCTGCTTAAGATAGCTCTTTAATATAAGTACAAAATAATATAAGTACAAAACATTGTTAAGATTTATGACTAGCTAAATTACTTATAGTCTGATCCAAGTAGAATGTTTATTTGGAAGTTTCAGTGGGTTGAAATATATTTGGAATTAAAGTTTTCAGTCTGAAGTGGTTGTAAAAACCCATATTATATAATGTGTTGGATCCAGCCAGCCTTTTCACTGAGTCTTGCCTGATTCCCCTCCCTACTACAGCCTCAGTCCCACATGAGCCCCACCATAGTCTTTTTTGGTGACCAAAGAGGACCCCTCCTTCCTTTTTCACCAGCAGAAAAGCTGTTAGTATCCAACCCAGTAAAACATTCCATAGAATTATTTGTTATGAAAAAATAGTCTCTCTCTTAATTTTGTTGTTCTGGAAAGAATTATGAAATCAATTTGTGTTACAATATGAGTGCTTTGCTTTTTCCTTAGTTGTCATGGATGATGATGATGATGAGTCCTGTCTCTTTGATCTTATTGGGTAAGTTTGTTATTAGACATTATTGCAGAGGAGTAACGGAAAATTGCAGAAATAATGTTTGTCAAATAAACAGTTGACTTGTTTAAAAACTATAGCTTTGAAAACTTACTTTGGTGTAAGTCTTGTTATGCTCAGCAGAACTTATTTTTGAGTAAACATGCTTAAGATCACACTGCTTTTTTACTATCTATGTTGTGTTGCATCTCTAGTGTAAAAGATTACTTTTCCAATGATTTGTGGATTTATTAATATTTTTAAACATCCTTTTCACTCTATCACACAAAATATTTACAAGATTGTAGTAAATAATAATAAATATTGTCTTAAAAGAAATACAAAAATAGCAGGTCAAAATTAAGTAGCCCCCCTGATGAATATGAACATTTTTACATGACAGAGGAAGGCAGTCATAGTGGTAGTTGGCAGGCTTCCCTGGAGAGGCATTCCATAAAATAGGGTCAACTATTGAAACGTTGCCACTATACAACACAGCAAAGTCATGTAGGGTTTTGTTTACTAGTATCGTGGTTGACTGCTGATACACTTTACATTTATAAAGCACTGTGCTTAAGGTGTAATTAAGGGGGTTGATGTCCCTGGAGATCCCTTCCAATGTTATGATTCTAAATTATGGCCTCGGTCACATGGGAGGATTTGCCTCGCAAAATGGATGGGTTGAGGGCGCATCAAACGGGCACGATCATACCACAACATCTGGGAAGCATCACGCACCCGTCCCCGATCTGTCCCTTCGGCCCGAAAACGCGCATTGAAAAGGTACCGACAACAGAGCACTACCTTCCGGATGACGCGTGGCAACTTCAGGCATCTGATCAGGGAAGCGCTGGTAGCCCGTCGCAGCCAGCGCCGTTCCCCGTCCGTTTTGCTGCGCTATGTCTGATTGCCTGTCGAAGGCCGGAGCATGGAGCCATGGGGGCACGTCGGATCGTGCTACCACGGTTCTTTTTACTCCGGCTCTAATTTGCCTCCCTTCAGCGGCGCAGTATCCCACTCGTGTGACCGGGACCTATGTTAAGCAAACCTTGGTATGCATTCTTTCTTAAAAACAAAAGGAGTGGTTTGTAATGGCCTGACCACATCATCTATAGCATTGCTTTGCGAAAATTTCAGCGACTAGCAAAGCTAACCAGAAAATTGCCAGTAACCCCTTGGTGGACCATGGTCTACTTTCTCACCATCCTTGCCCTAGCAGATCTCTCTTTGAAATTAGAAGAGTGGCAAATAGTAGATTTGTTTGCCTACCATGGTTATTTCATTTATAACCTGCCCTTCTTCCCAATAGGGACTTGAAACAGCTTACATTGTTAAGAACATAAGAACATAAGAGAAGCCAATGTTGGATCAGGCCAATGGCCCATCTAGTCCAATACTCTGTCACACAGTGGCCAAAAATACCAGGTGCCATCAGGAGGTCCAGCAGTGGGGCCAGGACACTAGAAGCCCTCCCACTGTTGCCCCCTCCCCCAGCACCAAGGGACAATGGGCGGCACCATTAGGGGACTGGTGTTATGTCATTTCCAGGGAAAATCTCTCTAGGAAGCACTGGAAACTCTGTGGTGAAACCATAATATTTGTAGCAATTCCTAGAGAGACATGATGTGATATAACATTGAGTCATGATGTGACGTAACACTGTTGTGCCAGTGGTGATTTTTTTTTCTTTGTTTGTCTTCCACTAGCTAACTGGGAGGTGACAGGCAGTGGAGGTTGTTAGCTGACAACCCTATTCTCCTCTTCTCCGTTTTATCTTCACAACAGTCCTGTGAGGTTAGTTAGGCTGAGAGTGTGTGACTGGCCCAAGGTCACCCAGAATGCTTCCATAGCAGAGTTGGGATTTGAACTTGGATCTCTCAGATCCTACTCTAACAATCTGGCCACTACACCAAACTGGCTTGCTTTGTGGAGTTTTCCCTGCCAAAAGCCATATGTGCTTTCATGGTAGCAGTCAAGCAGGAGGCCATAGTTGAGGAGGGGGCCCACAGACAGGATAGCATCTGTAGGCATGACCATGGCATTGATGGCAGCTACAGTCAGACAAGGCCTGCTGTATCCTGAGCCAGGAAGTGCTGGCCAAGGTAATAGAACCAGAGAGGGTGCTTCCCTGAGACATGGATGTCTCAGGAAGATTTTGGGAGGACTCCTTATGGTGACATGAAGATAAGGACATGCTAAGAGTGAGGGGAAAAGGACATTAGAGATGCAGCAAAATGACTTTCTTCCTCTTCTGGTGGTGTAACAAGCCACAGGGTAAGAATGGATGGAGGTGGGGTGTAGTGAACACACACTGGCTAGAAGAGGAGCATGCACCATTATACAGATTGATATTTGCAACAGACGGAACAAGATATGATGGACTAAATCATTTGAATGTCTGGTGTGCGATCTACTGAATGATACATAAAAATAAGCCTGAGAAAAGGTGGTGGTTGGTATAGTGTCTGACAGCATCTATCAAAGAATTATTGATGGCTCTATAAATTAGGAAAAGCAGTGACATTGAATAATCACTGTTGGGTAGTGGATAGAACCTTGAATTAGCACTAGAGAGACCCAAGTTCACTTCCTCATTCAGACAGGAAGCTCATTGGTTGACTTCGGGTCAGTCACTGTTTCCCAGCCTAACCTACGTTGCAGGATTATTATGAGGACAGCATGGGGGTGGAAGGAGGTACCCTGCTTTAAACTCCTTGGAGAAAGGGTAGGATAAAAATAGGCAAATTGATTGATAGGTCAATGCTACTCTGTGCAGCAGTTCCTAGGAAAAGGAGTACTTGGTGGACCCTCACCCACATGAAAGGCTGTGGAGTTCTCAAACTAGTTTCCTTCCCTTGTGTCTCAGCTTTTCAGTGATATTCCTCCTGTCCATGTTGGCAAAGGAGTTCCATATGATTAGGTAGATAAAAACATATACTTGCTGACATGTGGAATAATGTAAATGTTGTTCTTACAATTTATCAAATATGTATGTTTTGAGGAATGTGCACACATTTCAGAAAAAATATACAGCTTCTATGGAGCTGATGAAATGGCAAAACTGAAAAAGAAACAAAGAAGCTGCATTGCAAGCACTAAGTATCCAACATGTCCTTGGTGGAGGAGACTGTGTGATGTTGCATTAACAAGAGCAGCAGGCAGTATGGAGAGTTGCAGTTTTTGGCCTTCTTATCTTTGTAATTGTTTTCTAATCTTTATTGATTTCTATTTTAGCATTAGTATCCATTGCAAAGAAAGTAATATAAATGAAAGTAATATAAAGGATTTATAATATAAATGATTTATATTTTATATTTCTCAGGACTGAAATGCTATTAGGTAACAATAGGAAAACCTACTATGTCAAAGTTAACAGAGGCCCTGGTCACACGGGAGGTTTTGGGCCAGAAGAGGGACAGATCGGGGGCGCAGCAAACGGGCACGAGCACACCGCAACATCTGGGAATTGGCGTGCACCCGTGTCCGATCCGTCCCTTCCGGCCTAAAACCCGCTGCAAAAAACCCCAAAC
This sequence comes from Gekko japonicus, assembly GCF_001447785.1. NCBI lineage: Eukaryota > Metazoa > Chordata > Lepidosauria > Squamata > Gekkonidae > Gekko > Gekko japonicus. Next base: position 148,514 of record NW_015165850.1, on the reverse strand, counting down.
CCCAAGTAAAAGGTAGCACCAACCTGGAACGGCGCCGCAAATGCGGCCGTAAGATCGCTGGCGCGCCCGTCTGCAGGAGCAATCGAGGTTCCCGGCCAAACTGTGCACGCGCACACATGTGCAGTTCGGCTGCCTCGCTCTCCCTGCAGTGGCTCCCCCCCCGGCATCTGATCGTGCCGGGGAGCAACTGCACGGCGGCTCAGGGGATCTATCTGATCCTGCCGCTGCATGTCTCTTTTGGTGCGGCTTTAAAAAGCCACACTTCGGCCGTTCTTTTCCCCCCCGTGTGGCAGGGGCCAGAGACACACATGGTGTATTTGTAGTTGCTCTGTAACCACCAATGAAAATACAACATATCTTTTAAAAACTGTAGGTGATCTCTGTAAAGCTCTGTGAACCTTTTGAACTCCCCCTCCCTCTGATCCTTGAGCAGTATATTGTGAATGTGAAGTGCCCACCAAGAATGGAAGGCATATATGAGTCCATAAAACAATTATCCACCTGTCTTGTTCCTTATGGGCAGCCTGTGCATATGGGCAGACCCACTGAAGCGATGCTTGGTTGCCTGTTGCCTTTTAGCCCCTTGTGGTCACACTAGTCAATAATTTACAGGCATTAAACTGCTGTATACATTTTCATAGATGGTAAATATACTTAGGTTGAAATCAACCTAAAACTACAAATTGTCTGAAGATGAACATTTATTAGTACTTCATGTTATAGGCATGGTTATAGTCTTTACTGAAATGCAATCCTAGACTGTGAATAACTTGTGGACCTTATAAATATGTGCATAGTCTAATGGTAATATTTAAATATTCAGACCACTTTGGCATGACTGAAAACAAAGCAGGAGGGAAAATGTACATTGTGAGGGCCAGGGAAGGTGATAAATAGTAAAAACTGCATCATGAAAAATAGTGATTCTTCCATTGACCATTGGAAACCTGCAGAAAGCTCCTTTTGGTTTCTCATAAGTCTGGGGTGGTGTAATTCAAAATGACTGTTCCAGTTTATGCTAACTGATTAACAATTTTAATTTTAATAAATACAAGGTCTTTGGAATACAAAGTTTATATGATGTTTTTGTGGTTGTTGTTTTTTTAAAGAGATGCCCAGGCACTGAATTATTTTCTACATGGAGCAGGCAGTAAACCTGTAAGTCACATTCTGCTAAATCTAACTATCTAATAGCCATGCCCCCCGCCATCCACCTAATAGGACTTCCCATGGATAGGGTCTAGGTTTCTGCAAACCCAGAGGGAACCCCAAGTGTACAGGAAATCCCATTTTTTAAAAAGGAAAAACAATAGTGTTAAAAAACAACAACCCAGATTGTGCATACGCAGACCTGCTGGGGGAAAAACATTTGGGTGGCTTTTGGGGTTGTTGGAACAACCCAAAATGGTGCCTAATGTAACACGGCCACAATCAGAAGGGGAGAGATGAACTAGGGCTGTAGAGGGGGAAGACACACTGAAGGGGGTTGTGGTGGGAAGAGCCAGTATGGGGGAAGGAAGAAAGAGTAGTGAGGAAGGAATCTGAGCCAGCAGGGCAGGAGGGAGGAACAGCAGAGATGAAGGCAGTGGAGGGGGAAGAGGGGCAAGTTATGGACATGGGAAAAGCAGGAGTCAGCAAACTGGGTCTGGGAAGCAGTTTGAGGAGGAGGCATGTTGGAGGAGGGATGGCGTTTCCACTCCCCTATGACTCCTCATAGATGCCCCTCTTGTAATTTTACTAATTGCGCTAGTGTTAACTTAATCTTGTTTTTCTTGCTTGTGTTCTTACAGAATAGCGAAGACTTGACGAATGCAGGATATTCTGCAGCCAACTCAAATTCCATTTTCGCCAATACCAGTGTAAGTAGGCAGGAGAAACTGTAGTTTTATTTCAGGTGTGTCTAATTGCAATGGTTTGTTTATGCTGTACAAAATGGAGTGGATATGGTATTTGGTTATCGTATATTGTGCAGTTTTAGTCTATACCATATATATTACTGAGTTTTAAGTGCTAACTTCAAGTGGGTTATCTTTCTTAAAAACTTTGGGCACAATCCATCTTACAGGACCAAACTATAAGCAACTGTGGTTTGTATCCATTCTGTGGCCGCTGATGCTATTTTATAAGCAACTGGGGTTCTTTAAAAATCACAGTGAGGCCCCAATCTGTATTGGGTTTGTGGCCATCCCAGGAGTTCTTGTACTCACTCCCCATACCTTTCCAGGTGCAGAAACAGCCCAGTTTCTACACTTGAAATGGCATGGGGGAGGGGAATTGCAAATGTTTTTACAATGGTGTTGGTGACCACGGGATGTCACTTGTAGTTTGGACCACTTGTCTAGAGGACAAGTTGTGGAGATCTCCAGATGCACAAGTTCAAGCCCCAGCGTGGTTCAAAAATACATCATAATCACACCACACCAGGCTGCAGGATAACAATGAGAAGTCCTCTGCAGTCTTTATATACCAGACCAGCAGAATATTCAGTCTTGTGAGTTGTGACTGGCACAGATACTTTGCTTGCCATCAGACTGTGGGGCCTCTGGTTAGTTCAAACATGTACTGGCAAGAGGGCATGGCAAAGGAGTATCCTCAAAGTGTCTGCTAGGTAGCATTTACTTAGCAGATCAGGTTTGGGAAACAGGGAAGAGGAGGTGGTCTAGAGTGGTGTGCTCAGAATTTCTGAATCTGCTTGGTCAAGTGTGGATGGAGCATCCTGTTTTACTTGACTCCTTTCTTCTCTGTCCCTGTTTCCTAGCCCTGTCTTGACAAATATAGGCATCTGGTAGGAGCTTTGGTGACTATTTGTCCTTAGAGTGCTCCATCCTGAGTGAACTATTCTAGGATTAGGGCCAGCATACAGGTTACACTCAGTGTGACCTTAAACAAAAGGGCTGGATTGAGCCCTCTTGCACGATAAAGACCTCCTGTTGAATGGAAGAGTCAGTAACAGCACAATGAACATTTTAGACTACTAAGATGCTGTGTTTGAATTAAGATAGTGTGATATGGCTGACTTTTTTACAGAGAATGTTAGCAGTTCATCATCGTGGCTTCTGTGGGGCTGCATGTGCACTGGCCAGCTGTGGAAAAGATTTCCAAGGCTTTCTAGGAGAGCAGGAGAGCCCTGCTGGTGCTTTCCCACACAAATTATTACATGACCAGGAGGAGGGACACTACTCCCCTCAGTTCTCTTTTTGCTGCCACAAACAGAGGATCCCCATTGCTGTTTTTTCCTCACCTCATTCTTGAGGCTGAGAAGACTTGTTTCTGTCAAATTTTTTGTCATCAATAGTCATTCTAGTGAGGAATAAATTGTATTCAAATAAGAAATGTTTCTGGATTTCCAGTTTGTCGTTATGGCTCAGAAGGGGCCTGCTCAGGACTATGCTGACTGTGGTTTTAAAATGGTGCTGATAAATGCCCATTCTCTGTGCCTCATCTGCCTGGAGGATCACACAACGGAGCTGCTGCTCTATCTGTTACCAGTTTACCCTGATTTAATAGAGCTGGATTGATAAGAGCCCTTTTTCAAAGGCTTTGGCTGCAAGCCAGCCTGAATAAAGGCTCCTTCCCCCTCCCTGACGAGGTGTGGTCTGACAGGGCCTAGGATTCAAGGGCTCTTTTCAAAGTCTTTGGCTGTGCCAGCTTGAATGAAGGCACATTCCCCCTCCTTGGCTGGGTCAGAGTTTCGGATTTAGAATGGTTCTTTTCTAGGGCTTTGGCTACAGTCTGCTTGACTGAAGGAATCCGTTCTGCTCCCTGGCTGCTCTCAGTTCTAGTCAGAAGCCTGGAGGTGTGCCCTGTCCTTTTTTGCTCTTTTCCTGACAAGGGACCCTTCTGTCAAGTAGGAATGCCCTTCTAAGCCAGTTTGGTGTAGTGGTTAGGAGCATGGACTCTAATCTGGGAGAACCGTGTTTGATTCTTCACTCTTCCACATGCAGCTGCTGGTGTGACCTTCGGTCAGTTACAAGATCTTTCAGAGCTTTTCTCTCAGGAGCAGTTCTTGAAAGAGTGTCTGTTGTGGGGAGGGGAAGGGAGATTGTAAACTGCTTTGAGACTCCTTCTAATCCTTTGGCAATGTAATCTGTTTTTATGTTTTTCCCCCCTGGCTGGTTTGCGGCACAGGTTGCACTGCAAGCTGCACAAGATTAATTTATGGCGCTTGCTATCCATCCTTTCTTTGGCTACATCAGACCTGCTTCACTGCTTTCATTATTATAGTACAGATTCGCTTATTCTCACTCCTGCTGACAACTTTAGTGATCACCTCCTTTCCTGCATTGTAGCAATAGTCTCAGATTTTTTGGAGTCTCAAATGCCATTCCGTCACCACCATATCTTGCACTTCTAAGCGAAATACAATCTCTACTAAGGTTGTAACAGGGTTTGGACCCTGCTTCTTGTGCTGTTGATTATGTTTGGGTCCCTGTTGGGATTTAAACTCTCTACACTTTCCTCTTCCTTATTGCATGTCTAAAGATGTTGCAAACAGAGGTATAACCCCTCAGTTATTTTGTACACATCCCTGGTGCTTCATTAATAACTTTTAAATAACTTTTTGTTTTTGTATGCAGCACTTCCAACTGTGGAATGAGGACATTATGGGTTCTAACCTATGCCCCCTCTGTTCATGAAGTTTCCCAAGGTTAGGGAGTTTGACACCCTGGTCAAGATTCCCGATTAGGGAATGTTTCTCTGTCTTCATGTCATACAACACTATCTTTACACTTGTTTCTGATGCCAAAATCTGTGTACTCCTCCTTGAATGTGACTTTTGTTGGGTTTTGGTCTGCTAGGGATTCAACAGTACTTTGTTTTGGTCTTTCAGGCTCCAGGAAGGAGTGGTCAGCATCCTCACACAACCCCTCCTTGTGGGTTGGTAGAGACTATCACACTCTGTCTTGAGTGCATGGCTGTTCAGTGCCACTTTATGTATCATGGCTGTACAACAGAGTACATTTTTTCTTTGCCAAGTTCCCACATGTATTTTAGTTGGAACATTTGGAGAGAGAGCAACCTGTTCTTTTATAAGGCAGCTCTGAATGAATGTGGGTATGGGATGCTAAACAACTGTTGGGAGGGTGGTCCTCCATGGTCTCTTCCTTTGAGAGCTTCAGACCCACCTCCTTCACTCAATGAATTTTCTAATCTCCCAGTGTGGAACTGTGCAGAAGCGACAACGATGAAAACAGGGTTGCACTTACCTGTCAGTGTTGTTAACCAAGTGGTCTTCTGTGCAGGCACACATCCCTCCCTACTGCCTCACTGTGAACCCTCTGGAACTTTCGTTTCTTGGAGTCTCCGTGGTGGCATGAGAGAACTCAGGGACTAGCTTCCCCTCCTCTTGGTCATGTGATCGATTTGGCAGGAAAGTACAAGAGACAGGAGGGACATTCCTAATCTACTAGAAAGCATTGCCTTTTCTGCAGCTTTCCTGAGCATACATAGTCCCAATTTGTGCCTGCACAGAAGACCTCTCAGTGAACAACAGTTACAGTTAAGTGCAACCCTGTTTTACTGACATTCCTCATTCCAGTATTTCCTGTTTTTCATTCTAAACTAGAAATACAAGGAAAGGGAGAGAGTGGCCAAGAATTTGCGGTTGCTGTAAATGTGTTCCCTTTTACTTTGTTGAATTATTGATGTATGTTTATAGAAAAACAGTGAATGCTCCTCCAATTGATTGTAGAATAAAAATTCAAAAATATTAAGGTAAAGTAAAGATTGTATTGCAATAATCAGTACAATCATAAACAGAGATATCAGTTTATATAATTCTCAGCATGGTTCCATTGGTGGATACTTAAAAATCAAGAAATTGGAGCTATTAACAGACAAGGCAGATCTTCATACAAACCTGAGAAAAGCTCCAGTTTTGCAGAGAAATCTAAAAAAACAAAAAATACATTGGGAGTGTTAACTCCCCAATAATAAAAGCACAGTGCCTGCACTTTTTAGAAATCAGTACCTTCTGAGATCACAGTGGCTATTGTGGTGGTTGTTAGGAACTTACAGCAGTATTGCCAGCCTTCAAACCTTGGTTTCTGTCAGCAGAAGCCAGGGGAGTGGACCCTTTCCAGGGCTGTTTTGGCCTCCCAGTTCACCCCTACTCTCCTCCCTCCTAACCCCGAAGAGAGGACTCTATAGGCCAGGCCCAGCAGCAGCTACCAGGCAGCTTGCTACCATGCAATTTGTCCAGCTCATCCCAGTTTGATGGTGGCTATTGGATGCCGTAATGCCACAAAACTTTCCTGTTCCCACTTGCAGCCTCTGCACAACGTGCATAAGTTGTCCAGGCACAGCAGTAGCCATGATACAACTCAACTGAGTGACATGCTTTTTGTTGTTCAGTCGCACAGTCGAGTCCGACTCTTCGCGACCCCATGGACCAGATCCCGCCAGGCCTTCCTGTCTTCCGCCGTCCTCTGAAGTTTGCTCAATTTCATGTTCATTGCATCTATGCCACTGTCTAACCATCTCATCCTTTGCCGTCCCCGTCTTCTTTGACCTTCAATCTTTCCTAGCATCAAGGTCTTCTCCAGGGAGTGCTCCCTTCTCATTTGGTGGTCAAAGTATTTGAGCTTCAGTTTCATTATCTGGCCTTCCAGGGAACAGTCAGGGTTGATTTCTTTTAGGATTGACTGATTTGATCTTCTTGCAGTCCAAGGGACTCTCAAGAGTCTTCTCCAGCACCATAGTTCAAAAGAATCTATTCTTCGGCGCTCGGCCTTCCTTATAGTCCAACTCTCGCAGCCATACATGACTACTGGGAATACCATTGCTTTGACCATGCGGACTTTTGTTGGCAGGGTGATGTCTCTACTTTTTATCATGCTACCTCACAACTTTTGAAACTTGGGCAGACTTTTTCCAGGGAGAGGCTGCCAAGGGAAAGGGAGAAGCGAAAGCTGAGAGGCAGTGTGGTGTAGTGGTTAGAGTGTTTGGGAGACCCAGAGTCAACCTGCCCCCCCCCCATCTGCCATGGAAGCTTGCTGGGTATACCTGGGGCCAGTTTCTCTCTGTCAGCCTAATTTACCTCAAAGGATTATTATGAGAATAAAATGGAGCAGAGAAGAATGGTGAAAGCTGCTTTGGGTTCCCATATGCTAGGGTAGGGTATAAATGAAGTAAATAAATAGTAATAAATAAAGCTGAAGATGTGGGAGGGGGGCTGATAAAAGAGAGATTGGTTGGTGAGTGTGAAGGAGAGAAGGA
>NW_015165850.1:114748-141255 GCF_001447785.1 Gekko japonicus | reverse complement strand
AGGAGGAAATAGCGTGGGGAAGTGTACATGGGGGAAATGAAGTGACCCTCCACCGCAAGTCCTTGGGGGCTTCCCCACTTGTTCTCTTTTAAACCCATTGACTTCAATGGAGTTATAAGGGTGTAACTCTGTTTAGGATTGTATTGATATTTTTGTACAAAATAATTGATGCAAATGGGTTGTGAAATAATGCTTAATGATTGCATTAAACTATACCGTCCAGCTGCAAAGAGGCCTTGTACTACAAAACAGTTGTTTGCCAACTTCCTCCAAGAAGAGAAGAGAGGTAGTAGTATTTTTGTATTCATGATCACATGAATCTGGGTATTCACTAAGATACCTGAACTCAGATCTTGTAAGGGTTTAAAGTTAAAAGGCGAGATTTTGGCTAATTGCAGCTGTGTTTCAAATGAAAGTATAGAGCTTGGCTTGCTAGAGATCTGCCTCATGTACTTGAAAAGGAATTGTCAGGTCACAAGAACAGCAGGTAGGATCCCTTCCACCAGAGCTATCTATTTCTTCTAAATCAGTGTCTTCACCTGTAACCCAGTGTGAATAGTACCAGCTTTTTCTGTGCATGTCCCAAGAAAAAAACAAAACTGGTTGCTTGCATCATATACTATTTTTCACTGTTGTCTCCCTCTACATACACACTTTCTTCCTGTCTGGCACCACATGCTCCATCTCTGGTAATCCTCTCAGTTTTTCTTTTTACGTTCCCTTTTCTCTCCATGTCTCATTATTCACTTTCTTCTTATTGCCACTGTTCTTTTTTTACTTACTACTATTTATTACTGCTGGATTGGGATCTCATACGTATGTGATTTGGTGCTGCTGTGGGCATCACATGGAGAGGTTTGCTGATTTTGGCTGAGGGCAGAACTGCACATTGTTTCTAAAGAGCCCAGGGGGCGGGCACATGCAACAAACCTCACCCCCTGCTCCCAGCAGCCCTCAGTCAGAGCAGGAAACAGCCAGGTAAGTTGCAGAGCTCCCCCCCCCCGGTCCAAGACAGTCCAGTGGCACCTTTAAGACCAAGTTTTATTCAGGTACAAGCTCTCCCTTCTCTGCGAGGACAGATCTGCATGTTCCTCCCTCCCCCCAAATACCTAGCAATCCAAAACAGTCCAGTGGCGCCTGAGCGGTGGGTGTTGCCTTCTGACACATTTCCGGTGATGTTAGGGGGTGCAAATAAGTTATGCTAATGAGTTATGCTAATGAGCTCCTGCACCTCCTTTTCTATGAAATGACCCCTGCCAGTTGGGAATGGAGCAGCCACCATTTGTGCAGGTGAATGAAGTGAACTGCCACCAGTAAGGCTCTTTTAGCACAGTTAGTATCTTGTTGCTTCCCCATTGTTAAGTGAAATGATCAGTGGAGAAGAAGTCTTGTTGGGCTTAGCTTCACTGCCACTTGTCTGTTACCTTCTGGGCTTCCAACCTACTTCTTGTACTAAACCTAAAGAGCCAGTTTGGTGTAGTGGTTAGGTACGCGGACTCTAATCTGGGAGAACCGGGTTTGATTCCCCACTTCTCCACATGCAGCTGCTGGGTGACCTTGGATAAGCCACAGTTCTCTCAGAGCTGTTCTCTCACAAGCAGTTCTCAAAGAGCTGTCTCAGCCCCACCTACTTCATAGGGTATCTGTTGTGGGGAGAGGAAGGAAAGGAGATTGTAAACCGTTCTGAGACTCTGAGTGAAGGGTGAGGTATAAATCCAATCTCCTCCTCCTGAACAAGAGAAAGTGCTGCCAGAAAATCCCATTCAAACAGTGCTAGCAAACAATGCCAGAGATTGGTACTCATTCATTTAATGGTCAAATTGTCTTTTTTAGTACTGATAATTTTAAGGAATGCTCTGAGCAAGAGTGGAAAAATGTAACGAGGAACAGTCTATATTTTTTAAACAAATTGATGTAACTTGTACACTTTTTTCCTTTTTAGAGCGCTGATACGAAGTCATCAATCAAAAGTGTGGGTGGTCAGCTTGGAGAGGGGCCAAGTGATGGACTACAGTTGCCAAGTAGCCTTCAGTTTCTTGATGATGAACTTGAATCTTCCCCGTTACCTGATCTCAGTGAAGATCAGCCATTTGATATCCTTCAGAAATCTCTGCAGGAAGCTAATATTACTGAACAGACTTTGGCAGAAGAGGCATATCTGGATGCCAACATAGGTTCCAACCAACAGTTTGCACAAGCTCAGCTTCATCCTTCCTCATCAGCATCTTTTACTCAGGCTTCTAATGTTTCTAATTACTCAGGTCAAACGCTGCAACCTATAGGAGTGACTCAAGTGGTACAGCAACCAGTTGGAGCATCTTTTGCAAGCAATACAGTTGGTGTGCAACATGGCTTTATGCAACATGTGGGAATCAGTGTTCCCAGCCAGCATTTGTCAAATAGTAGTCAGATTGGTGGCTCTGGACAGATACAGTTAATTGGTTCATTTAATAACCAACCTTCCATGATGACACTCAATAATCTCGAAGGATCTCACATTATTTTGAAGGGTAGTGGACAGCAAACACCTGCAAACATGAGTGGTGGACTCTTGGTTCATAGACAAACTCCTAATGGGAATTCATTGTTTGGCAACTCAAATTCAAGCCCAGTAGCACAACCTGTAACTGTTCCATTCAATAGTACAAATTTCCAGACATCTTTGCCTGTGCATAACATTATTATACAGAGGGGTCTTGCTCCAAATTCTAACAAAGTCCCCATCAACATCCAACCAAAGCCTATTCAGATGGGACAGCAAACCACTTACAATGTGAATAGCTTGGGAATACAGCAGCAGCATGTACAACAAGGGATTCCTTTTGCTTCATCAAATCCACCTCAAAATTCAGTGGTTGGTCCACATATGTCTGTTAATATTGTTAGTCAACAGAATGCAAGAAAATCAGTCACTCCTCAAGGAGTAAGTAATGCCAGTGGTAGTATTGTTATCCATTCTCCTATGGGACAGTCTCATGCACCTCAAAACCAGTTTCTTATACCCACAAGTCTGTCAGTAAATCCTAATTCAGTTCACCATATCCAGACCATAAATGGACAACTGCTTCAAAATCAGCCTTCACAGCTTGTTTCTAGCCAAGTGTCAACTGAGCATGTAATGCTAAACAGGAACTCTACAAACATGCTTAGAGCTAACCAGTCATATTCAGGACAGATGCTGAATAATCAGAATGCTTCTGTACAGTTAGTGTCTGGTCAAACATTTGCACCTCCTGGAAGCCAAGTTATAGTAAACCACGGAACTTCTCAAATTGTTAGTGGCCAAGTTCCACTACAACAGGCATCTCCTGCTGTGTTGCATTTATCTCCTAGTCAAGGAAATATTTCCCAAAGTAGAACAGGCTTTACTACTATGTCTCCTGGACAGTCAACGGGATCAAGTATGTCATCAAGCAACCGGTTTACTGTTGTGAGTTCTTCTGCCACAGCACACCACAGCATTGGCCCATCAGTCCAGTCTGTTGCTTCAGGAGGAAATTTTGCTGGAGATCAACTTACACAGCAAAATAGAACACAGTTAGCGGTTGGTGCATCACATCGTCTTCCAGTTTCCTCTTCCAAGTCTGCCAGCACATTTAGTCATACATCCATAACCCAACCTCAGTTTTCTTTTGGCCAGGTATGGAGTGATGCAACGTTACTTTTATTACTGTATTTATTACTGTATGTACTATTTAATTTATTCATAAATGATTTGGAGTTGGGGGTGAGCAGTTTAGTGACTAAGTTTGCAAAGGATACCAAATTATTCAGAATGGTGAAAACTAAACTGGTTATGAAGAGCTAAATGAAGATCCACTGCTGTCCTCACTGCTGGACCTCCTGATGGCACCTGGTATTTTTGGCCACTGTGTGACAGAGTGTTGGACTAGATGGGCCATTGGCTTGATCCAGCATTGGCTTCTCTTATGTTCTTATCTATCCAGATTGGGTAAGTGGGCAACATGTTCAGTGTTGATAAATGTGAGGTGATGGACATTGGAACAAAATATCCTAACTTTAAATTGTCTGGGACCAAGACTGAAAGATATCTTGGGGTTATAGGAGGTAGCTCAATCAGAATGTTGTCTCAGTATGCAGTGGTGGTGAAAAAGGCAAATTCCATGTTGGGGATTATTAAAAATGCTTTGAGAATAAAATAGCAGATACTATAATGCCCTTGTATAGAGCCATGATGTGGCCTCGTTTTGAATATTTTGTACAGTTATGGTCACTGTATCTCAAAAATGGTATGTGCAGAGTTGGAAAAAGTACAGGAGAGGGCAACCAAGATGATCAAGGGATTACAGCCCCTTTAAGAAAAAGCTGCAGAGTCTGGGACTTTTTAGTTTAGAAAATAGAAGGCTAAGGGGGGAATGATAACGGTTTGTAAAATTACAAGTGGCAGACCTACAAGGACTAGCAGGGAGCATCTAATTTCCCTCCTCCCCAATTTCCTCTTTCCCTTTCATGAAAACTCCTATAGCCTCTCTCTTTTTCCTGCTTCTTTCTGACCTTCCCTCCCACCACCAACCTACCTTTATCTGACTCCATCTTCAGCTTTCCTGCCTTCTTCCACCTGGTAGCCTCTCCCCAGGAAAACTCTGGCCAAGTTGCATGGTGGAGAAACTGCAAGGACTCTTGGAGGGGACTCATTTCCCCCTGTTTCCCCTCCCCAAATTATTTCTTCTTGCCACCCCCCTGGCAGCCCTCATATCCGCAGCATTCCCTCTCCTTCCTATCCACCAACCAACCTACCTTTATCTGCCCCCATTTTCAGCTATATTTATTATTTATTTACTTCATTTTTGTCCCATATATTTCCGCAGTAGGAGTCCAAAGCAGTTTACATCATTCTCCTTTCCTCCTGTCTGCTAAACCAGCCCAGGAAAGGGTCCTCCTGCCTCCACCTGGCTTTTATCGATAGAAACCAAGGCTTGACAATACAATTGTGATTGCCTAGTGATAATGTTGGAGGACATTAGTTTCTTAAAGCTATTGGTGCTTCTTTCATCATTTTGGGTGTTTTTAACCCCTGCCAGTGTATTTTCCCCCAGATTAAAGTAGATGGCTTTAAAAGAGGATTAGATAGATTCATGGAGGATAGGTCCATCAGTGGCTAATAACCATGATTAGTAAAGGGTCGCTGCAGAGCCCATCCAAGTGTCCTCTCCACCTATTATTACAGAAAACCTCCCACCCTGGCCTCCAGTCTCGGCTGCAAAAGTCAAGAGGCTTGTAGCCCAGCTAAGGTTAGGGAAGGCCCCAGGGAATGATCTGATCCCTCCGGAGTTGATCAAAATGGACATTGCATGGTGGCACCGGTCCTCGCCACACTTTTCACATACATTGACCAAACTGCACAGATCCCCAAAGGCTGGGGTCTGGCCATCATCATGCTGATATCTAAAAAAGGGGTGAAATCAGACCCTTTTAATTACCACCCAATCAGTCTGCTTGCTGGGTAAGCTTTACGCCAGACACCTATGCTGGAAGTTTTGGGACTGGCTCAATAGGGAAAATATCTTAGCTGAGGAACAAGCAGGTTTTAGAAGTGGTTGCTCCACAATCGACCAGTACTTGATTCTGTGCCATCTGGTGGAGAAATATATCACCAGGCTGCATAGGCCACTTTACACAGCCTTTTTTGACTATAGGATGGCATTTGATTGCAACTCATGCAACAGATTATGGCTAAAACTAGAAACTTCCACAATAAACCACAGACTGCTTGCCCTTATATGCAGAACTACATCAGTGAGGTGTAACCCACAAGGTCATCTGTCCCACATCGTTCTGGTCAGGAGAGGTGTGTCACGTTCAAGGGCAAACCTGGTATTGACTGACCAGAGCTTTTGGTATGCAACAAGGTAGCAAAATCAACAAACAAGTGTTGTGTTCAGGCAGTTCCTAGCACTTTTACTCGACTTAGGAATTCCAAGAGGCACCAATGCAAACACAACACTTGGTACAAGAGACAAAAGCAAGGTCACTAACTGGTCCTGAGTCAGGGGGCCAGGAGTTCCATCCACAAATCCGAGGAAGCAAGGAAGGCAGGAATTCAAAATCAAGGCTGGGGACACAACACAACAGGCAAAGTCGGGGTTCCTAGACTGAGAAAACAACACAGGTTAGCAAACAGAATTTCAAAGCAGCAAAGTCAGGCAAGGCAGAAATCTGCTGGCACCAGGGGTGGTAGCAAAGTTGCTTCCATGCAGACTTCTGGTTCTTTTATTAGCCTAATGACCCGCAGGTGTTACTTCTTCACTAGCTTGGATGGCTCCTGTAACAACTCTTATGTCATCAATAAAGCTGGTCGCCTTTGTGCAATCAACCTAGCACTCCTATGTCTCTCCACAGCTGTCAAGTTCTTTACGTCTTCTGCTCGGGAGATCCAGGCGGGGAGTGGCAGTCTGCCCTTTGTCCCATTTCCTTCGTCTGCTGCCAGAATGAGCAGCCCTCGTCGCCTGACGTGTCTTTTTCTGTCTCTGTCTCTAAATCCAGCTGTTCAGGCAGGCATTCCACAGGTGCAGGGCCTGACTCCTCCATTCCCTCATCTTCAGAGGAGGAGGTAGCTGACTGACTCATGACAAGGTGTGAAGCAAGGTTGCATCTTTGCTCCCTTATTATTTAACTTCTCTACAAACACCATGGTGCAGACTTTATCCAATCCTGACTTCTATCCACCCAGTATGGCAAATAGACTAATCTCCACACTATTATATGCACTATTATATTATATTGGTTGTTCTATCTGATGCCGAAAAAAGGGCTCACAAGAGCCCTCTGGGCACTTATGGGTTACTGCAAAGAGGAGCATTTAACAATCAGTCTTTCAAAGACCAAAATTCTTGTTTTCTCTAAAAGGTTTATCAAACACAGGTGACAGATTGACAGCCATGAGATCAAACAAGTTAAAATGTTCAGATATTTAGGTTTAGTGTTCCAACCATCTGGCTCATGGACAGCTCAGCTTTCCCATGTAACTGAATCTGCCCAAAGAGCGGCTACTGCGACTTTAAGACTCTTCTTTACAAAAGGCGGCTCTCATATACTATATGCATTGAATGTCTTTAAGGGCAAGATCCCCAGCTTACGTATGGTTCACAGACATGTCTGTACAATGAGTACCATAAACTAGAAGCAATCCAATCCAAATTCCTAAGATCCTTATTTGGAGTACCTCGTTGTGTACCCAATGCCCTGCTTAGGCTAGAAGCAGGGTTGGTTCCACTAGAAGTACGTTCCAAGCGACATGTTTCTGGCTCAAGTTAAACCTCCCCCGGAATAACTTCATTAATCCTTTCAGACAATTTTCACTCAAGGTGGGTGAGAGTAATAGAGAATAAATTGCAACTACTTGGTTTCTCCTGTATAGGCTTGCTGCATCTTGGGTACCCAGGAGCCAGAGCACTAATCAAACAGAGACTGTGGGACACCACCATTCAATTCAATAGATCATGGGCCCACTCTGCTCCAGCAGTGGTGAACTGTAACAAAAATTCCATTCCATCAAGTTACCTTTATACATTAGAATTTCCCAGACACCGCAGATCCTTCACTCTGGCCCAGTTTAATGCCCTCCCATCGTCCCTTTTTGAAGGGAGATATGCCTGTACCCCATATGTACAATGTTTCTGCCCATATCAGTCTGGAATGGTAGAAACAATCGAACATGTCATCTTACGTTGCTGATTTTACCAGGACATTCGAAATGCATACATTACCCCAGTCCTGTCCGAATATCCAGGTAGAGCAAATTATACTTCTCTTTTTGTTGCCGACTGTTTGAACAAAACTACCCTTAAAGTAGCAAGGTTTTAGTGATCTGGCATGTTTAATAAGGCAGAAGAACACAGTCTAATATTTTAATAATTTTATTATTACTATTAATTGTATATTTTTTGTACAGAATATCTATTTTATGCATCCAGTGTGTATTATGTATTGTTGATATTCTTGACTGCTGATCTTTGATCATAATAATAGTAAACTAAACGACAGAAACAGATTAGTAAAGGGAACCTCAGTATTCAGAGGCAGCAAACCTCTGAAACCTAGTACTAGAAAGCAACATCAAGGGAAGCCTTGCCCTCTGTGCCCTGGTTGTTGGCCCTCCAGGGCAAGTGGTTGGCTGCTGTGTGAAGCAGGATGCTGGACTAGATGAACCAGTTCTTATGCTGGTGGGATGGGTCAGGAGCTATAATGCAGTCCATTCAAATATCTTCTGAATTATCTGTGTTTGTTGTGCTTCAGTTGTTTTACGGATACTCAGTTATGCAAAAACTTTTCTTTAAGGTGGTTGAACTGTTGTTCTCATTAACAAATTAATATTATTTGCTTAGTTAGAAGTTTCCAAACCCTTTCACTACTGGCTTAGATATTCAAGTAACAAAGTCACATTGTAACTGATGATTGAATGCAGCTTATTGTGACTGGGAGGGCTTTGATCTTATCCACATCTTTCTTGATTTTGTATGTTTGTAACTGTGTATTTATATACTTAAATATTTTAACTAATTTTTCTCCCATTCAGGGGACTCAGAGCAGTTTACAAAATAAAGTACACAAAACAAAATACAATTTAAATAAAGATATAAACCCAGCAGATGTGCAATACATTCTTGAAGCAGGTGATAAGTCACAAGGTCATCCCAGCTCAAAAGCTTACTCATCTGGCTGTGCCCAGGCGTTAGCAGTGCCATCCTAAGCGAAGTTATACCCCTCTAGGCCCACTAACTGCAGTTGACTTAGAAGGGTGTAACTGTTGAGAATGGCGCTATAATATTACTTGCATGAAAGGGGTGGTGGTGTCAGATGCTTAGTCCAGATTTTACTCATTTTGCTTTGGTGTTCCCCCATCCCTGCTCTCCAACTTGTACCTCTGTACATATGTAGGCTTTAAAGTATGTGTGGTAAGAAATGATTCCATTACATCCATGTTTATGCTGTTTGTCCTTTGTAAGTTTGAAAATGTAAAGCAATTTAGGATTGTGACATTGGATTGAATTGGTAGAATGATACTTTTTAGGATATAATTTAAAAAATTATACTTGATTCTTCTACCAAATGTTTGTTTGCCACAGCAGAAAGCTTAGAAAGGGAAGAAATGTTATTATGTGTGAATGTTCTCAAATTAGAGCATCGCTGTCCGTCCCACTGGGAGTCTTGAGTTTCATTATATCACATATGATCTGATATTGTGAATGAAAAGAGGTGAGATCTATGTCAACTTACCAGATAAACAGTTTCAAATTCCCTACCTGTTAGGGTGTCATTACATCTGTAATGAAAGCTAATAAAATACAGCTAGGCTTTGATTCTAAGCAGTAGAAGTGTCATCTTCCCCACCTCCCTCCTGTTACTGAAGTTTTCTGTGCCTCCTCAAAATTGTGGTCTTGTGGGTCTGGACCCAAAGGAAGACTGTGGGGAGCATATTGGGAGTCTGCAGCAGGAAGGGGGAATTGTCAAAAATCTCCCTCCCCTCTTTGCTGATGGAAAAGCTGTTCTGTTGGAGGGGTAGCTGCTGCTGCTCTTATGGAAACGACTCCTTAATATCCAAGTTACAGTGTTTATAGGTTTCCTTTGTTATATGGATATATTGGGTTTTGATTATCTTTTGTATCTGTGTGATAACTTTACAGGCTCAAAAAAAGGTTACGAACTTGCCGTCTTCAGTTTCATCAACAAAGGCACAGGATAGTCTGAGACAACCGCAGCTAACAAGTCTTCTAGGTAATACATTGCCTGGTCAGATAAAGTATTTTTTTTAAATTCCCTTTTCAGGAATGAAATATGTTTCTTCTTAAATTTCTACAAAGACTTTGTTCTCATGAATTCTTAAATAGTAATGGAAAAGTTTGAACTCAGAGGCTCATTTTTATTGATAATTACACACACACAAACACACACACAAGGTATATCTGCCTGTCTATCTCTATATAATGCAAACTGAAATTCCCGCATGACATGCATGATCCATGGAAATTTGGATTAGTTTTACAGAGTATTGCAGGGGTCCCCGACGTGCTGCCCGTGGGTGCCAGGACACCTGCCAGCATATTTCCTGGTGCCCCTGCAAGTACTTTTAGAATGTGGGTGGGGCTAGGTGGGGCTTTTGCCCCATACAGGGCTTCCTTTTGACCATGCCGATTAAAAGGCACCCTTTTAAACAGACTAAAATGTTGAAGACTTACTATGAGAAATATGCATAATTTTGCTCCCTCACATTTTGTGTTTGGCTCCACTTCCTGCAGCTGCCATTTATGTTCACCACCCTGTGTCAGAATTCTAGAGTTGCCTGTGGGTTAAAAGAGGTTGGGGACCCCTGGAGTATTTTATTGAGATATATAAAAATACAGTATCAGAAGTGTACTTATGTCTGAGATGTACTCTTAAACAATTTCTTGAAGTTCATTCTATACTATTTTTCTTAAATAGTTTTATGTATTATTTTCCAAAATTATTATAAAGTATCTTAAAATATAGATTCCTGGGATGCTAAATGGTTGCTCTGGAGTCATGATTGGACAAGAATCTTGGGCACTTTTACCACATGTTCAGACACATAAATGCCCTTTAAATATTCCAGAAAGGATGTAATAAACCTGTGCTAGAAATGGAAGTTGACCTTTCAATTAAAAATTCATATGGAATAGATACTGTAGAAGCTGGATCTTGTGGACTCACTCTTGCACAATGGAACTTGCTTAAGAAAGTGTATTTTGGACCACAATTTAAGATGGATAGTGAACAGAAAAAGAGTCACAAAAATGCTTAAAATCTTTAACCATGTATAAAATAATGGAAATTTTCACTAGACTTCTTGTATAATTAAAGCATGGTCTATTTAAATGGACTGCCATACTGTATATATGATTTTACAATCAGTTGCCCCAATCCAGACATCTGTATGTATATCCAATATGGAAATATATGTTGGATCCTAAGATTCCATTCTGCAAATGGTGAAGCTTTTCTGTGACACAGGGAGACTTCTGCTGTTTCAAGGAGCCTTGCTCTGGCAGAAGAAGTATGTTCCACTAGGGGATGGCTCCTTGTTCTGGCAGTAGCCATCTTGTGTCAGAGGAAGGTTCCAGCATTAGTAGAAGGAAATCTTAGGATCCAGTTCTGTGTATGGAACATATGCAGTTCCCTTCCTCAATCTAGCAGCCAGCAGCAAATCCTGGCTGTCGGATTGGGAGGTGTTCCATTCAGTTTGTCCAACTTTGTCTTTATGAAAAGATGATGTTTTAGCTTATTTATAAAGGTCTCTGTACATTCTGCTCACTCAGTGAGTGATCCACTGGGACAGGGTCTGCATGTATTGTGTTCCCTCTGTTGTGTTGCTGTTAGCAAAATGGATCTAGTTGTGCAAAGGTTAAATCAGCAGTGGACTATAAAACAGACATGCCTTCCAAGTAGACTATTTTAAGTATATTGTTGTTTCTAAGTAGCAAATTAACCAATACAAATTTGTAGTAACTCAGTACCAATTATATTGTATTTAACAAAGATAACATTCTTTTTCTTAAGTAATGAACAAGTTAAAATAATTTATGACTATCAAGTGAGGTCTAACTCACGAAAGCTTATGCTGAAATAAACTTGGTTAGTCTTATGGGTGCCATGTTTTACTTTGCCGCTATAGACTAACACGGCTACTCTTTTAAAGTAGAGTAAAGCATCATGGGTAATTTGTAATGAGATTAGCACTGAAGCCCTTTTACACTGGGCAGGTTCAGTTAAAACCTGATTAAATGCTCACATTTTAAATTTGGGGCATGATCATGGCTGTAGTTAAATGTTTCAAGTCCAATTGATTTCAGTGGAAAAATAATCACAGATGTTTACTGATTAATCTAGTAATTGATTTCATCTTTAGAATATGATTCTTATCTTCCCAACAATTATTTTCATATGTTGGGTATGCTTGGTTTTAGTGATAAATACAGTAAGAAATCAATTTTTTTCTGAAGGGAGGAGTGAACGGAAATAATTTTATTATCAGAGAAGAAATATTGTTATATGGAGTTATTTAGTGGATGTCTCAGAGAAAATTTTGTTGAATACTGAGGGAATGCTGGGGCTGTTCTCAAAATGCAATCATTGTGTTCTCTTTAAAGAAATCGTATTTGCTCTTATTTGAGTTCCAGAAAAAACAGTTAGCAGCAGGAACTATTTGTGCAGAGTTGTGTGATTGTGGTGCCACAAAGACTGCTGCCATCCATCCATCCATAACTTTTGCAATTGATCGTGCTTTTTAAGGAAACAAATTCTGTGACAAATGTTTATATGAATAAATTAGAACAAAAATGGATTGCTCATTTGAAGGGCTATATGTATATTTGTAGGACAAGATACTGGAGGCAAAATTATACAACAGCCTATTGGAACAGCGTTGCCACACCAGGAAAAAGTAGTAGGATCATCTTCTGTCCATCAGAATATGCTGGTAGGAAACAAATTTTCCTTTAATTTTTCTTAAATTTTAGTGAAAACTAAGCAACCAATAATACCTCACATTATTTTTATGTAGAGCATATGGGTTGGAGCTAATGAACAGTGCATGAAACATATGCATAGATTGGATCTCTAGTCCTTCCTGTCTCTTACTGCTCCGCATCCATCCCTGCAGCTGGTCCTGACAGTCATGCAGTGTGGTTGAGAAATCACAAGGATCATGGATCTTTCCTATGTTCCCCTCCCCCTAGTAGTTCTTTTCAAACCTAAGAAAGTTTATTCCTAGTGTTGAAGGATCTGTGTGGACTAATATTTATGTAGATTGGGAGTAGGGTTCCCAGTGCCCCCAGTGGGAGTGGGGGAACCCCTGCTTTTGCAGCCTCTTGACTGCTGCCGGTCAGTTAGCCGACGGGGGGAAATCCCACCTCCAACTGACCCTTTCATGCCTACTTCTGGTTAGGGGTGACGCTCTGGTTTTTGGGCAAAACTCTGTGGTTTGAAGCCCAATTTACCAGTTTTGCCCAAAAACCAGAGTGTCACCCCCGACTGGAAGTAGGGCCAAAAGTGGAAGTAGGCCGGAAAATGCCCAACATCACTTCTGGTCTCCTGGAAGGACATCGGGAGACCCCCGCTGGCCAGTTAAATCGACCTTGCAACCCTAGTTGGGAGGGGAAAAGGAATTAATTCGCTCTCTGTTTTTTCTTCTGTAGTCCCCATCATCACCACTGTAGCTTCATGATCTGTTAGTCCATGTGGGTCTGAGAATAAACTTTCCTGGGGTTGGAAAGGACTGCTGGGGGAAATGGAACACTGGAAAGCTGCAGCTGTCGTTGTTATCTGCTGTCAGATTGTAGGATCTAATGCAAGATTTTACTCTGGTTAAGAATTCCTATTTGTGATCCTCATACTAATAATAATCATAACTAATAATAACCAGACTTGGTGGGTGGGCACCATTTAGATGTCACAGTAAACTGGATTTATGAACCAAAGTTTAGAATGCCATGCAGCCCACATTTGATAAAATGGTGTAGGCCTTCCCATTTTACCTTTGGTCCATTCTAACAAGGGGAAGTTAAAAGTGAGAAAAAGGAAACTCTCCTCATTAAACACCAATACTGACTTGATTCTCTAGAATTATCACTGTGCTCATAATAATTTTGGTAGAAGGCCAGGAAAAGCCTGCTCTTTTTTTGAAGAAAGATTTTTAAAGAACCCAAAACAGCTTAGTCCTACTAGAAACTAAATTGGCATTTCTATGCAAGCTTCTTGTGGCATCTGGTGAACTTGTTATTTGTTGTGGATATGGAAGAGTAAGCATCACTGAAATCTGGACATTTGGCATGTTGGCCTGGTGTGGTTAAATTCCTTGCCTAGGTAAAACAGTCTGTAGATGGCATTTTGTCACCCCTTGACCCTCAGAAGCAGCTTTTTTTGTGGTGGGTGGGTTTCAGGAAGCTGTAGGGTAAGAGGAAGAGCATTCATTTCATGCACTTCTGTTTGTCATTGGATCCAGCCTAATGACCTTGTTCACTGGAGTGATTTTTACTGAAACAGTAATAAATGATATATGGCATTGGATTAGTGTATCTGTTAACATTTTCCACCTTGAGCTCCAGATTTATGTGCTGTTTTAGGATCAGCCTGTAATCTGTGTAGCTTGATACTATTCTTGTTTACTTGGAGGATGTCCCACTGAGTTTAATGAAGTCTATTCTCCAGTAATTGTGAAAAGGATTGCAGCTGCAGTATCTGTTGGCTCTGTATGCTCATAGAATTGATATATTTTTCTGCAACGTCAGAAGATTTAAAAAAGCAAAACCCTTTGCAACAGTGTGTTTATATTGGTGGTAGAGAAAACACTTCTGAGAAGCATTTGCATGTATCGTATTTTATTCCCGTTGGGCAATATGTATGAGCCTATACTTTGTTTTTATTAGAGTGAGTATTCCAGTTTAACAGAGATGTGTTTTGAACCCAGGTGGATGGTCATTCATTAGGACAAAAGAGGCCTGCTGCTAAACAGCTAACAAAAGGAGCATTGTAAGTTGTTTCATTTTATTTATGCTTTCACTTTAGACATTTTTCTCTTCTTGGACTCTAAGTTTTGTAAAATTGTCTCACATGTATAGTGCTATTGTAAATGTTAACATCTGACAACAGTAATCTTCCCATTAGTATTCTACAGCAGTTACAAAAGGACCAGGCACACGCTGTGACTCCTGATAAAAGTCAGTTCAAATCTTTAAATGATGCAGTCCAGAGACTCCTTGCATATCATGTGTGCCAGGGATCACTGCCAGCGGAAGAGGATTTAAGGAAAGGTAATTTTTGCTTTCCAAGTTGTTAAAAAAGAAAGTGGGTTTTTATAGAAATAGAACAAGTATTATAGAAGGGAAAATGTTTGGTCTTTGTTTTTACCATCTTCTTATCGTTCTGAAACAAATACATTTTGAATCAGTATAAACATGAGAAAAATACCTTACATTAAAAAAGCAAAATTAGATTTCTAGCAAAGAGAAAGAAAAGAGATGTTTTACTTGTTGAGGCCTACTGTCTAACTAAGTTCTTTTTGCCTTTTCAGTGGACAATGAATTTGAAACTGTAGCCACACAGCTTCTAAAAAGAACACAAGCTATGTTAAATAAATACAGATGTTTGCTCTTGGAAGATGCAATGGTAAGAGTGAGAAAAGAGATGTATGTGTAAGTGCACACACCCATACCTTGTAATGATAAGCAGAATATTCCTTGCTGGTCAGTTTTCATGTCACATTCTAATATAGTGTGTCTATGATATGTGTAGTTCTCATTTAATACCTTATCCCATTAATCTAATTAGTGTTTTATTTCTGGATTTTTTAGCTGTAAAATTAGTAGTTCACAAAACAATTAGGGCTTTATTGCAGTGTTCTTTGAATTTGCAGTGGCCATTTGGTTGAAGGTTTCACAGTTCTTTCAAATGCAGCAAATATGTTTGTCTTCTGCCTTTCAAAAACTATATGCATACATGCGAGTCTTTTGCAACTTTCATTTTATATAGGGGCCTCTTTTTAACATTTTTCCTCTTTGCTTTGTTTTGCAGCACACCTATCTATATACTTTTCAGATGTGGCAGATTTCAACAATATTATTTTTAATTTTATGGGCACACACGTAGAAGTGTGTGCAAATCTGACATTTTCAGGAATACACTAGCTAAAACTACAAAGAACAGCCTATATACACTCTCAGACTAACCTACTTTACAGGGTTGTTGTGAGGTTAAAATGGATGATAGGGGAACAATGTAAGCTGTTTTGGGTCCCCACTGGGGAGAAAGATAGGATATAAATGAAGTGAATAACAATGGATAATATATAAAAGAATGGTAAGCATGTATATACGGTAAATTGGGCATACCACACAAAACTCACGAACATATGCTCCATAAGGATGAGCAAAAGGTTAGAAAAGCTAATGGTGTTGTTTTACTACAGACTTTGATTTATATGCATATGGGATTAAGACTACAAACTTTTCTTGGGAATGAGCCCTATGGAAATCTGAAGGGATTTGTGGGCAGAAATTTAGAGGATTATGCTGCAGAGCATTTAGTGATGTTGTTATAAAAATAATTTTGTATATACTCAGGGTTATCCTCATATAGTCCAGAGTTTACCAGTTGAACTTGTAATACTACGTGTTATTGATAGGAAACTTATGCTAGGTTCCATGAAGATATATAAATACAATTTATTGTTTATGATATTAGAAGTGATTTAATTTTTTTTCTTTTTCAGAGGATAAATCCTTCTGCAGAAATGGTCATGATTGACAGGATGTTTAACCAGGAAGAACGACAATGTTTATCCCGGGATAAACGTCTTGCAATAGTAGACCCTGGTAAGAAACTAATTATTTTCAATACTTTAAATCTTTCATATAGATGGTTTTAAAATGCATAACAGTATTCTTCCAAGTCACTTCAATAAGTCACAATACCAGAAGGAGTAGTATTTGTGAAACAATATAACATTTCTGAAAATTTTGCCACCATAGGAAAAACAGTTTTGTTGTTTGTTTGTGTGGGTGTGTGGGACCCCCTAGACTCGTGAGTATAATTGAAATATATTGCAACATTGACTTGCTTGTCAAACCAGTGTTGTATCTGCCATTTTATGAACATGAGGACTGTATTCCTAAACACACTTACTTCTGTTTGCGAACCACGAACCAGGCAAAGTTCATGATGAATTTGGCTTTGTGATTCGGTTCGTGCCCATCCCTAGTGAATGCAGCAAGTTGACATAAGAGATTTTTGCTGCCTTCTCCTTCTAACTGGTTCTCCATACACCCCTGTAAGCCACTCTTGAGGATCAGGGGACTTCTGGGAGTAGCATGGGATGTGGTCAGAAGTACTCCTCCCTTCTCTTGTAAAAACTCTTCTGCAACAGGAGCAAGAGCTTACATAATTGTTTTATTTGGAAAAATAGTATTTTGCTTCTGTGCTTACTCATAGTGGCTAACACAAAATTAATAAAAACACAGAAAAGGAACAGTGATACTTTAAACCATTTTACAGCTGCCATTGCTCACCGCGGTTGAAACTCTCAGCATAGCATTATCCTTCAATTCAGTACTGAAATATTTGTTTTCAATTTCAGATGGTTTTCTGGCAGACTTCTGTTGTCCCTCCACACAATTTGATGCAGTCGCTGATGAAGCACACCCTAATGAAAGTGATCCTCAGTGTAGCAAACCTTTGACTTCTCTGAACCAGACTGCTAATACCCCAACCAGAGACAAGTCAAGTTTGAGCACAGCAGAGTCCTTAAATCGCAACAAACTTCATGTAGTGCCTAACAATATTGTGAGTCCACCACAAGGAAACATTTCTGTTAAAAAATCAGAAAGCCTCACAAAAGCTTTAAAATTTCAGAAAACAAGCTGCTCTCCAGAAAGCCAGCACATGTCTGCTTCTGAACAAAAATTAGCTGATAGAGACCCTGACAAGTCTCATGAAAACTCTTTAAGTTCTGAAGATCATTTGAGATCAAAAACTTTATCAGGTACAGATCATGGTACGCATAATAAAGCATGTCGGAATCCAGGTGATGCTCACTCAGAAGCAACATGTAACCATTCCCTCCAAGACAAAGCTCCTCGGAGTTCTCCAAAGAATGAGGATTTGCATCCAGATGACTTGAAAGGCTTGGGGGAACCCCCAAAGGATTTGCTGCTCAATAAGAGTTTAGAGACTACATTCAAAAACATACTGGAACTGAAAAAGACTGGGAGACAGCCACAAAGTGAGGCAACTGGCAGTGGCTCACTAGAATTAGAATTTCCAAACTTTTCACTTATTGCTTCACAAGAAAACTGCCTGGAGAAATTTATTTCAGACCACAGTGAAGGAGTTGTAGAAACTGATTCTCTTTTAGAAGCTGCTGTAAATAGTATCTTAGAGTGTTAATAGTTTCAGTACCATGGACATATTTCTCTTAGAAGCCAATGTGAATGACACCACAAATACAGCCTGACATATGTCAAAGGTTACCCTTTCTAAAGTAGATTCTGTTCTGTGTTTGAGAGCAATACTCATTGTGGTTACAGTGAGGTATCCAGTAATGTAAATCCTTGAGAGAAAGCTGTCTCGTAGGGCCTACACATTGTGATACTGCTTGTGCTAATGGTTTTGAAGACTGTTTAGTAAGACTGCAGTTCACTAGGCCCTAAGTAACAAGGTAATAAACTGACAATCACAGTCTAGCAACAGGTTTATTAAAATGTTTCAGATGTTATATTTAATGGGAAGGACCAGCCCATCGCCCCCATAAATAAATTAATTTTAAGGCTTGCAGTTTGTAGTTTAAAAATCTCACAGTACCTCTGTTTATAAGTGTCTAGAATTTGGTTTTGGAAAAGAGATTTTTTTTCAAGGCTTTATACTTTTAAGTGGTTTTCTATTGTTCAACAAGCAGAAAGAAACACATTACAAAGGATGAGTTTAGTCCATAGAATGACAGTTTTTCTCCTTGAAGCATGGGATGAAACAATATACACTAGGCTGAAAACTAGAGGGTAGAAAACTGTAAAACAGGAGGCTAAGATACATCAGTGAAATGCTACATAAATACATAGAAATGTTAATTCTTGAACAAAAGGTTTTCGCATCTTATAATTGGATATAGTACACCTGAGTCTTTCTGAAGTGTATAAATGTTTTTCTAGACCAAGTGTCACAAGCACTTTTATTTGGAAATTGTGTTATTATAGTAGTAGTTTATACTTTAAGAAAATATTAGCCTTAACCTGAACAATTTAAAAGCAAGTGTTATTTTTTGCTTGTTTCTGCTTTTTGCTGCTCAAGAATGTTAGTCATCTGTAGCAGCAGTCATAATTACCAAAATATGTACAAACCAAAGTTAATCTGCTACCCCATTTTTTAAAAAATTATATCTGAAGACATAGAATTCATATTCTAGAGCCAAAGGAACCCCATGCGTGGTGTACATTTGGCTGGCAGTCATGTTGACAATATAATGTTATTATTTTAATTTATTATTTTTAATCAATGGTATGCTCCTTTTATGCTGCCATGCTGCTTTTTTTTTTTTTAATAAGCCTGCTTCTGTCATTAGAGCTGCTAGGCACACTGGTTTTGTGCCATTAGCAAGAGGGACGTGGCATGTGTGCTTGCTCAGAAAGACATAGCTGTGTGGTTTGTAGGGCATGTTCTCTGTAGCTTTCCCTCAAAAAAAAGAAAAGGAAGAAAACGTTCAAAAACGTTCTTGTTGATTTCATGAGCGTACATTGCACAGTAGCCTTGATCCTATGTGATTCTGTGTACATACAGGAGTTAGATGTGGAGCATTTCCTGATAATGGCAAACTCCTGTTCATGTGTAATTCCTTGGAGCTTTCCAACGCAGTAGGAGTAACATACTGTGGTTGTCAGTCAAATTGCCAGAATGCCCAAAACAAAGGGCTGAGTTTTGCTTTCCTAACTCCACTTGAGTTGTAGTAATCTAAAGGAGAGTAAAATATGGCCCTTGCACATCTGTCAACACAGAAGCCCTAAGCATCTCCTTGTGTTGAACCAGCAACACAAAGGAATTCTAACAAAGATAATGTAACCTGAGAAAATTGTAATGTCCTTTATCATTCAATTAACTTTTAACGTGAATAGAAGTATGGAAATAGTTTTTGTTTATATTGCCACTTTTTTAAAAAGTGTGCCAGTCTTAAAAATTACAGTTCTTCGGTGACTGTGATTTGGAAGATTTTGCATAATGGCTTGGTATTGCCACTTTGTTTTATTTTTCCTTTCCCTCAAGATTCATAGAACTGTAACCATAATGAGATGTCTAGGAAGTAGGGTGTATCTAGCACCAGTTGCATAGATCAATTGCTTGGAAGAACAGTAAATTGGACACACATTCATAGATCCTGCTACTTTTGGTTTTATCTGGGAATAGAAAGTTTCCATCATTTGTACAGAATATTCTGAATTTATATACCAAACCAAAACTTACTCATTTTGAATCTTATATTAAAGTTTACTTTTCAGTAAAATTATAGCTGAAGCATTGGAACTGCACTTCCATCTATATGGATTAAATTACACCTATGTTTATCCCAGCATTTTATGCTGGGAGCCCTCTGAACAAAGTTCAGCTAAATTAACCGGGGATAGCTAATGTATTTTATTTATTGAACTGAACTTCGTTTTAAAGCTCTGACTATTTTAATCGATAATGCAGTAAAAATATTTTTGTTTGTTGTTTAAAAAAAGTGTGAATTTGTTATGCAGCCCATGGTTCTAAATCCAGTGAAGACCATTTATTTGTGCTTAATTGCTTTGTAGGATTGGTCTATTGACTTCCTGGATATCTCTCCATACTGTCTAAGGTTTAAACAAATTTTCAGCTGGCAACTGCGACAAATACCTGATCTGACAAGGTCAGCGTAATTTATCTGTTAGATTTGGGAGGCCTTACAGACTGACTTTAATGAAAAAGGATGAGTCACTTATTGTCAGTGTGGTATGGACTTTATTTGCTTAAATACTTTCATTTGTATAGTATGTCTCACTTGAAATTGCTTTGTATACATTTTGTAAAAATATTTATAAAATGTTTTGTAAAAAAAGTATAACAAATTGCAGTTTATTTTGTTATGTTACATAAATACTGTTAAAAGACAAGTTGGGAAAATATATTGTTAACCCATGGATAGGAAATGTTTAGCTGAAGACTACAAGTTGAAACAACCATTGCAATACAGCCAAAGATTTGGGAAAAAAATTCTTGTTATCTGTGATTGTCTTGATTTAACCAAGATGAATAGCTAAGTTTTCAAAACTCTTTAAAACAAATTTAGATAACACAGTTGCAAAATATTGATATTTGCTATATATTTATTATATAGTGAATTATTACAAAATC
Source organism: Gekko japonicus (assembly GCF_001447785.1). NCBI lineage: Eukaryota > Metazoa > Chordata > Lepidosauria > Squamata > Gekkonidae > Gekko > Gekko japonicus. The sequence goes on along the minus strand of NW_015165850.1, from coordinate 120,366 downwards.
AGTATTATGAAATAATAAATTTAAGAGAGCAAATTTGTATTCTGCATATTGGAAGGTAATGTAAACAAGTTATTTATCTCAAATAGCTCCTTAACTTTAATGCTTTTTGTTAAATTAAGCTTTTCTTCTATATCTTGCGTTTAATCACCTGGTTCAAAAAAGGTGTACAATACCAAGTCTTGTTTTTATGGGGAGGAGGGTACTTGTAATGGTAGTAGGACACCAGGAACCTTTTCATCTTTTCTGTAGTGTGTTTAGCACACAAGTAGAAGGTGCAGAAACAACAATGTGTGGTTCAGTATTCCTTTCCCCTGTTATCACCAGGGAAGCATGAACTGTGGCCAGGGAAGGTGGCTCCAGCTTTATATAGATTTTGCAGGTGGTGTTTCTATATCTGCTCAGTAATCTCTTTATATCCATAATAGTTTCCTCTTGCACTACTGTTGCTTTTCCCAATGTAGTTAAGTTCTGCTACAGGTTATACTTGAATGCTTCACTTCTCATTCAGCCATGCACTTTATGTATGAATCCAGAACTTCTCTGGTGTTGCAGGTGTGATCTTTTAAGGTACTAAGTATTTCTACAATTATTGATAGCCTGCAATGAAATTAGTAGAACTCATGAAAGAACAGCTGGTAGTTTTCATGAACGCTGCTTCTCTCAGCATCTAACAGAAAATTAGAGAAAAGATACCTCAAGGAATATCTAGCCTCAGGGTTTTGGTGCTTGCACCATCAGTTTATCATGTTTGTTGCTGTGTCATCCTTGCTGATTCTGCTAATATGCTTGGACTAGAAGTGATCGTTTTGGGGATCACCTCAGCTTCTGTGTGAGTATCAGGCAAACAGATTCAGCAAGCCTGAATATTTGCAAACCCTTCCATACAAAATCATGACCTAATCATGACCTAGTAAGATGTAGTTTGGAGATGTTACCTTCTGTAACCTTTTTTTTAATAGAATGGACTGAGTTAGAGGCTACTGCAAATAGAGTCCCATGCACTGGAAAGTAGGGTAGGGATGCCAACTTTGGGTTAGGCCACTCATGGACATTTGGGGGTGGAGCTTGGGAAAGGCAGGATTTGGGAGAGGACAGACCTCAGTGGGATATAATGCCATAGATTCCACCCTCCAAAGCAGCCATTTCCCCCCCAGGTGAACTGATCTCTGTAGTCTGCAGGTCAGTTGTAATTCTGGAAGATTTCCAAGTCCCACCTGGAGGTTGGCAAGCCTACTGGAGAGTAAATAGAGACTTGATGAGGGCTTGATTTTTGAAAAAAAAATTGCAACATACCTGTGAAGTTGTTGATGTACAGATAAAATGGGGGTGGGGAATAGGGTTGTGCTTGCCCAGACTCACTGGGGCCAGCTGAGCCTCAGCACTGCTGCCAGTACCTCAGGGTTTTGCCTCATTGTCTTGGGCAGAAAACCGGCCATGTGTCTGGCATGTCACTGTTCAGCATGTATTCTGAGGATTGACTATCGTTGGATAAGAGCCTCATTATGTGTGAATTTTAACCAAATTACCTATATAGCTGCAATGATAGAATTCAGAAATATTCAAATATATAAAATTTGTATAAAGAAAATTCAGAGTAATAATGCTTATCTCTATAGGATAGGAGAAGGGGAAACAAAATGTGTAGATAGTATGGATAACCCAGAAAACCCAGTGTATTCAGCATTGTTCTATTGCCATCTGCTGGTAACTGGTTGATGAAACAAGTGTTGGTTTAAAAAAATTAGATAATTCAAGAAATAAAACTAAATTCAGTTATAATACAATAAACAATCAAAACCGGTAGTTTTTTAACCAGCAGATCTAGAATATGATCCAATTGAAATTATATTCTGCTTATGTTCATTTTTCTTTTTTCTCTCTTTAGGATGACCAGATGCAAAGAAGAACTACAGGGCTCTAGTACATTTAACCAGTTGATTTATCCCCCACTTTTCTCCCCATTGGGGACCCAAAGTGGCTTACAACATCTCCCCTTCAGAAGTGTTCCTTGCCATCTAGGGATGAGAAAAGCTGCAACTCTAGAAAGCAGCTCTGTTACAGAGCTATTGGAGGTTCAGGGCTCTTTGCCGTTTTTCAATTGTAAATAATCTCCCATTTTAAAAAGAAACCAAACATTGCCCAGAAGAAAAGGGTGATGATCTATTGCTACTATTGTGACCCATTCAGGATCTGAGTGTGTGACCCACTTGTGGATTCTCATACACTAAATGGAGACCAAAATGAGATAAATAAAACCAAGGGCTTTATCAGTGCTTCACTGGAAAGAAAAGCATAGGGGCCTGAAGGATATTTTTGGTAATTGACAAGGACACATTGGTCTTTAGCGGAAAGAGAGGTGCCGGCACCAATGCTGGAATGCTTAATGGTGCCAAAACCTTTTCTGAAGAAATGCAGCATTTTATTTATTTATTTATTTATTTATTCACATAATTTGTACCCCGCTTTCCTGCCCTTACAAGGGCTGTCAAGGCAGCTAACAATTTAAAACATACATAATAAAATTATATGATAAAACCATAAAAATCAACCCCTCCCAAACATACATCATTAAAGCAATTTTAAAAAGAGTTACAAACAGTACATATAAAACAGTTAAAATAAATACAAAAACATTGGTTAAGAATGAGGGATTATTGAGGGAATGCCAAACAAAACAAAAAAGTTTTCACCTGCTGTTGAAAGACGGCAACAGAAGGGGACAGACAAATCTCCCTGGGGAAGGGGGTTCCAAAGCTTTGGTACCATTACCGCAAAGGCCCTCTTCCTAATCTCAAAGGATGGGGCGGCTGAAGCAGGGCCTCAGAAGGTGACTATAATGGTCAGGTGGGCTTGTAAGAGACTACGTGATCTTTCAGGTATATTGATCCCAAATTGTATAGGGCTTTGAATGTTATCATAGAATAGAATAATAGAATCACAAAATTGGAAGGGGCCATATAGGCCATCTAGTCCATCCCCCTGTTCAGTGTAGGATCAGACTAGAGCATCCCTGACATAAGAATGTAAGAACATAAGAGAAGCCAATGTTGGATCAGGCCACTGGCCCATCCAGTCCAACACTATCACACAGTGGCAAAAATACCAGATGCCGTGAGGTGGTCCACCAGTGGGGCCAGGGCACTAGAAGCCCTCCCCCTGTTGCCCCCCCCCCCAAGCACCAAGAATACAGAGCATGACTTGCCCCAGAGTTCCTATCTGTACCTTGTGGCTAATAGCCACTGATGGACCTCTGCTCCATATGTTTATCTAATCCCCTCTTGAAGCCATCCATGCTTGTAGCCACCACCACCTCCTGTGGCAATGAATTCCGTGCATTAATCACTCTTTGGGTGAAGAAGTACTTCCTCTTATCTGTTCTAACCCGACTGCTCAAAAATTTCATTGAGTGCCCACAAGTTCTTGTATTGTGAGAAAGGGAGAAAAGTACTTCTTTCTCAACCTGCTCTATCCCATGCATAATCTTATAAACCATGTCACCCCTCAGCCGTCGTTTCTCCAAGCTGAAGAACCCCAAGAGTTTTAACCTTTCTTCATAGGGAAAGTGTTCCAACTCTTTGATCATTCCAGTTGCCCTTTTGTGCACTTTTTCCAATGCTATAATATCCTTTTTGAGATGTGGTGAGTGGTGACCAGAACTGCACACAATACTCCAAATGAGGTCAGACCATCGATTAATACAGGAGCATTATGATACTGGCTGATTTGTTTTCAATTCCCTTCCTAATAATCCCTTCCTATTAAATCATTCCCTTCCTAATACCTAAAACAAGCAAACAAATAAATAATAAATACACTCTGTTTGCTATGTTGACTCCCACTCACCCATCCTCAACAGATCCCTTTGGAGTGCCTCACAATCCTCCATGGTTCTCACCACCCTAGTGGAGGTGATGGTATTCCAGCTGAGCTATTCAAAGTCTTAGAAGATGATGCTGTTAAAGTTCTGCACTCCATTTGCCAGCAAATTTGGAAAACGCAACAGTGGCCACAGGATTGGAAAAGGTCAGTATACATTCCAATCCCAAAGAAGGGCAATGCCAAGGAATGTTCAAACTATCGCACAATTGCACTCATATCACACGCTAGCAAGGTCATGCTCAAGATCCTACAAGCTAGGCTTCAACAGTACGTGGATAGAGAACTACCAGAAGTACAAGCTGGGTTTCGAAGAGGTAGAGGAACTAGAGATCAAATTGCCAACATTCGCTGGATTATGGAGAAAGCAAGAGAGTACCAGAAAAATATCTACTTCTGCTTCATTGACTATGCTAAAGCCTTTGACTGTGTGGATCACAACAAACTATGGCAGGTCCTTAAAGAGATGGGAGTACCAGACCACCTCACATGTCTCTTGAGAAACCTGTATAAGGGCCAAGAAGCGACAGTTAGAACCGGATATGGAACAACTGATTGGTTCAGCATAGGAAAAGGAGTACGACAAGGATGTATATTGTCGCCTTGCTTATTTAATATATATGCAGAGTACATCATGCGAAATGCTGGCCTGGATGAATCACAAGCGGGAATTAAGATTGCTGGGGAAAAGATCAACAACCTCAGATATGCAGACGATACCACTCTAATGGCAGAAAGTGAAGAGGACCTAAAGAGCCTCTTGCTCAGGGTAAAAGAGGAGAGCGCAAAAGTGGGCTTGAAGCTCAACATCAAAAAAACTAAGATCATGGCATCCGGCCCCATCACTCCTTGGCAAATAGAAGGGGAAGTCGTGGAAGTAGTGACAGACTTCACGTTCCTGGGATCCCAGATCACCGCAGACTGTGACAGCAGCCATGAAATTAAAAGATTTCCTTGGGAGGAAAGTGATGGCGAACCTAAACAGCATGATAAAAAGTAGAGACATCACCCTGCCAACAAAAGTCCGCATGGTCAAAGCAATGGTATTCCCAGTAGTCATGTATGGCTGTGAGAGTTGGACTATAAGGAAGGCCGAGCGCCGAAGAATAGATTCTTTTGAACTATGGTGCTGGAGGAGACTCTTGAGAGTCCCTTGGACTGCAAGAAGAACAAATCAGTCAATCCTCAAAGAAATCAACCCTGACTGTTCCCTGGAAGGCCAGATAATGAAACTGAAGCTCAAATACTTTGGCCACCAAATGAGAAGGGAGCACTCACTGGAAAAGACCCTGATGCTGGGAAAGATTGAAGGTCAAAGAAGACGGGGACGGCAAAGGATGAGATGGTCGGACAGTGTGATCGATGCAATGAACAAGTAATTAAGCAGACTGCGGAGGACGGCGGAAGACAGGAGAGCCTGGCGGGAGATTGTCCATGGGGTCGCGAAGAGTCGGACTCGACTGTGCGACTGAACAACAAAACAACTTTTCCTTTCAGTTTCTTCCTCACATGTCCCCTCATATCAGAGAAGTTACCCCTTTTAAAGTTAAAAAGTAGTTGTGTCAGTCTTGTTGGGCAACTCCCTATTTATACAAATGTTGAACTCAATAACATTATGGTCACTGTTCACAAGCAGTGCAATCACTTTTACATCTCTCACCAGGTCTTGGACATTACTTAGGACCAAATCCAGGATCGCCTCTCCCCTGGTAGGGTCTGTGACCATAGCACAGTCATTTTTT
>NW_015165850.1:112400-114719 GCF_001447785.1 Gekko japonicus | reverse complement strand
GGTAGTTCACCTATTACAACACAGTTATTTCGTCTAGCTGCTATCCTTAATTCATTCATCGTTTTATAGTCCTCCTCTATCTTTTGATCTGGTGGGCGATGACAAACTCCCAGTGTTAAGCTTCCTTTTGGGCCCACTATTTCAACCAATAGCATTTCCAGGAGCAAATCCAATTCTCTTAGCCTCTCAATCTTACTGGACTGTATACCCTCTCTGACATACAGAGCCACCCCACCTCCAACCCTCCTCCCCATCCTTCCTATATAATTTATAACCAGGAAACACCGTATCCCACTGATTTTCCTCATCCCACCAAGTTTCTGAAATACCCACAATGTCTATCCCCCCCCCCCCAACACCAAGCATTCCAACTCCCCGATTTTACCTTGGACACTTCTAGCATTTGAATATAAACATCTGTCGTTTCCATGCATGTTAAGCCCACAACCTTCCTCTTGCTGCCTCGAGACCTTGCCAGGCAGTCCATATCATTAGCCACAGTCTCAGTGGACAACTTTAATCCATTTCCTTGTGAAGAAGTAACAGCTACCCCACAAATTCAGAACCTAACAAAGGTTAGTAAAATGTGAAACAGCTACTCCTTCATCTCTTGGAGATGAGCCATCCCAAACCAGAGAGCCAATTTGGTGTAGTGGTTAAGTGCGTGGACTCTAATCTGGGAGAACCGGGTTTGATTCCCCACTCCTCCACTTGCACCTGCTGGATGACCTTGGGCAAGCCATAGTTCTGATAAGAGCTGTCCTTGAAAAAGTGCAGTTTCTGTCAGAGCTCTCTCAGCCCCACCTGCCTCACAGGGTGTCTGTTGTGGGGAGGGGAAGGGAAAAGAGTTTGTCAGCCACTCTGAGACTCTTTTGGGTAGTGAAGGGCGGGGTATAAATCCAATCTCTTCTTCTTTTCATCTCCTGTCGGCTTTCCCCCAATATTCAGTTTAAAAACTGCTCTGCCACTTTCTTGATTTTAAGTTTTTTGACGAGTTTGTCCAGTCGCTGCTTAAAGACTGCCAGTGAGGAGGAGCTCACCAGCTCCCTAGGCAGCTAATTCCACTGTTGCACAACTTCTTCTTTCTTCTTCTTCTTCTGTCTCCCCTCCCCCTTGGGGGGGAGACAATCATCGAAGGGCTGCAGGGGCAATCCCCAGTGGCTGACCACAGGTCCCACAGACCACCTTGGAAAACCAACTGCTGACCCAGCACCACCACCACCCCCTTTCCCCACATCTCCTTATCCTGTTTGGGTGTGCTGAGAGCTCCTTGGGCTGCATAGATCCCAGGGCACCTCAGGAGGACAGACCCTTCATCTGTGGCCAGGACAGGAGGCTTTCTTGCCCCCAACCTGCCCCTCATCTCTGGCCTGATCCAAACTCTCTGGTCTCTCTCTGCCATGCGACAGGTATAAATCCACCCGCTGAAAGTTCCCCATCACGCTGAGCTGCGGCAGCAAGGCTAGCTGGCTTGGCCTGCTGAATGCCCAGTCCAGACTGCCCACCGGCTCTCTCTCCTGTCCCACCTCCCGCCTCCCTTACGCTCACCTGGTGGCCGCTTCTGACGCCTCCACCGCGCCTGCCGCCTTTTCTCACCAGGGGCTCTGGAGGGCTTTCCCCGGTCGGCCACCTCAGCGGGCAAGTGGGCGGGGAATGGCAGGGGGGAGGTGCAGAGGCCCCAGGCCCTCTGCAATTTACCTACTTGTTGCTGCTCATGGCCCAACTGAGGGCTGCTGGTAGCAGGGGGCGGGGTTTGTTACATGTGCCAGCTTCGGAGGTTAGGAGTTTGGGAGTGCTCCTGGACCCCACCTTAACGATGGAGGCCCAGGTGGCGGCCACTGCCATATCAGCCTTTTATCATCTACGGCTGGTACGGCAGTTGGTTCCTTTCCTTGACCGCAACGACCTAGCCACAGTGATCCATGCGACGGTCACCTCGAGGCTAGACCACTGTAATGCTCTCTACATGGGGCTGCCTTTGTCGCAAATCCGGAAGCCACAGCTGGTGCAGAATGCTGTGGCCAGGTTGTTGGTGGGCGCCCCGAGTTGGGAGCACATCCGGCCTGTGCTGAAAGCGCTGCACTGGCTGCCTATAGCATACCAAATTTGCTTCAAAGTGCTGGTGCTTACCTTTAAAGCCCTACATGGCCAGGGTCCGAGTTACCTGAGGGACCGCATTTCCTCATATATTCCCCAAAGAGCACTTCGGTCGGGGTCGCAACACCAGCTGGTGACCCCAGGCCCTAGGGAGGCCAAGCTGGTGACAACAAGGGCCAGGTCCTTTTCTGTGGCGGCTCCTACCTGGTGGAATGAGCTCCC
>NW_015165850.1:103617-112271 GCF_001447785.1 Gekko japonicus | reverse complement strand
ATTTATATTTGTATCTGTAGTCTGTACACTGAATGCACATGGTGCCCTGAGCCCGTAAGCGGGGAGGGCGGGGTATAAATGTAATAAAATAAATAATAATAAATGTCCCTGCCTCCTGGGCTCCTTTCTGCCGGAGCAGTGCTCCACTGTGCTCCAACAGGAAACGAGCTCTGACCCCATCTACCGTCTTTTGCCTGTTGTTCAGTATTAAGTATGGCCGAGCCCCTCGTAGCTTCCTCCACCATTTGATGAAGGAAGTTGTCATCCAGAGAGGTCAGGAAGTTGCATGACTGTCGACGCTTTGCACAGTTTGTCTCCCAGCATGCATCAGGGAAGTTGAAGTCACCCGTAACAACCAGGTCATGTTGTTTGGATACCGTGCCAAGCTGTTCAAGGAGGGCAGCATCCACCTTCTCATCCTGTTCAGGAGGTCTGTAGCAGACTCCAACCACAATACTGTTTATCCTTCATTTCCTTATCCTCACCCAGATACTTTTCAATGGGCTATTGCCCTCCCCCTCCAGTATTTCCTGACAAACAAACCCTCTCTTCACATACAGTGCCACTCCACCTCCTCTTCGACCCTTTCGTTTTTTCTTGAACAACTCGTGTCCATCCACAACTACATTCCAGTCATGTGAATTATCCCACCGAGTCTCTGTAATGCCTGCGGAATCATATCCCTCTGTCTGCAATAGCAGTTCAAACTTTTCCTTCTTATTACCCAAGTTTTGAGCATTGGTACAAAGACACCTGAAGCCCCACACCTTTGGCTCCATTAGAGCCAGCCCTCCCAGGAGGGCCTCTGTTGTCTGCTCTCCTTCATTTAATTCCAATCTCTTGGTCGTCTCCTTCCCCTTGTGATGTCAGTTTAAGGCCCTTTTGATGGGGAGGATGCCAGGGACGCTGGGGGCAGGGCCCCGGCCATACAAGGGAAAACCATAGAGTTTTCCCTTGGATGGCCATGGCCCTGCCCCCAGCATGCCTGGCGTCCTCCCGTCACTTCCGGGTGATGCGCACGTCGAGGCGGAGTTCCCCCCGGGGGGACTTGGGATCCCTATGTCAAGCTGTTCAAGGAGGGCAGCATCCACCTCCTCATCCTGGTCAGGTAGTCTGTAGCAGACTCCAACCACAATACTGTTTGTCCTTCCCTCCCTTATCCTCACCCAGATGCTTTCCACTGGGCCATCTCCCTCCTCCTGCAGTGACCCTCTCTTCACATACAGCACCACTCTGCCTTCTCTTCGACCCTTTTGGTTTTTCTTGAAAACTCTTATCCATCCACTACGAAATTTCAGACATGTGAATCATCCCCCCATCTCTGTAATGCCTTCTAGATTATACCAGCACCTTGAATTGTGCCCACAAATAAATTGGAAGCCAGTGTAGATGGGCCAGGACTGGAGTGATGTGGTCCCTATGACCCACTCCAGTCAACATCCTGGCTATAGCATTCTTTAGCAACTGAGGTTTCCAAGCAGTTTTCAAGGGCAGAGGTTTCCAAGCAGTAATCTAATCTAGATGTAACCAGGGCATGCACCAACAGGTGCCAGATCTTTTTGCCCAAGGGAGGCTGCAGCTGGCTAACTAGTCAAAGCTGGTAAAAGGCACTTCTGGCCACAGCTGCTACCTGCTTATCCAGCAGTAGGCCTGGATCCAAGAGCACTCTCAGTGTACATATCTGTTCCAGGCAGTTCCTCCTTGGGATCAGCTGGAAGCGTGAGACAGAGTAGCCCAACCCAGAGTGGTTTCATATAGATGTTAAAGAGCATAAAGTGGGCATCAGTAAGAGAGGGGGGCATGTCTGTGGCGGTACCTCAGATATCGAATGCTTCACTTGGCAGCTAAGTTGTTAAAATACTGCAATCCTAAGAAGAGTTACATCCTTTTAAATCCATTAAAATAATTGGGTTTAGAAGGGTGTAACTCAGTTTAGGATTGCATTATCATTCTCAGGTGCTAGATACATTCCGGTTAGTGGGATAAACAACATTGCAGCCAGGTGTTTTGAAAGGATAAACTTTGGTGCAGGTGCACTAAACCCATCGGTGTGAATGCACAGATGACCACTCGAAGATCATCAATTACAGGTAAGCAACCTGTTTGCCTCTTCAATAAAGAGTGGCTGCAATTGATGGATTGATAATCTTAGATTTTGGATAATTCTGTTTATGAATGGAAAAATGCTAGAGGACCAGTCATGGATCTTCATATTGTCTTCTAACATAAAAGGTGGTTTGAGCTTCAGATATGCACACACGAAGGACCTGTAAGACGTGTGTGTGTGGGGGGGTGAATCTAATTTTCTCCTTTCCTACTGTTTCCTCTTTCCTTTCCTGGAAAGCCTCCCTAGCCTCTTCCCTTTTCTTGCTTCCTTCTCCCCACCAGCCAGCCAACCTGTTTGTCTGCGTCCCTGTCCTCAGATTTACCTCTTCCCTCCCCTGCCCCCGGCAGGTTCTCCCCAAGAAAACTATGGCCTAGTCATCGGCCAGGCCAGGAACAGCTGCATAGTGGGGAGCCCACAAGGATTTGCGAGGGACACCTCACTTTCTCCTGTATCCCCTTTCCCACACTATTTCCTCTTTCCTTCCTCCTGGCAACCCCCATATCCTCATCTTTCCCTGTTTACTTCCTACCCATCGACCAACCAACCTTTTTATCTGCTCCCCGTCTTCAGCTTTATTTAGTTACTTCATGCCCCACCTTTCCCTAGACCCAAAGCAGCTTACTCCATTCTCCCTTCTTCCATTTTAGCTTTACAAAAACCCTGAGAGGTAAGTTAGGCTGAGGGCATGTGACCAGCCCAAATTCACCAATCGAGCTCCTATGCAGGGTAGTGATTTGAACTTCAGTCTCCCAGACCCTAGTCTGTAACTGTAACCACTATGTCACATAGCTAATGTTGATACAAAGACCAAAAAGAACCGTGAAAGAGTGACGCTTAATAAAAAAATTTTAAGAATCAATTATACAAAAAGTGAACAATAATAATATACATAATAATAGAAAAATTGACGATGATCTCCGGAATGTCTTGCCGTTTCGAAGGTAGATCTTCTTCCGAACAAAGATGTGAGGACCTTACAAGTACTGTCTCTCAGTAATTCATTTCCTCTGGTGACGTTTCAAAGATATTGCATTACAATACCAATAGCCCATGGTAGGCTCCATTAGATATTACAGCTATTATGAACATTGAAAATCTGCATTGAAATCTTTGACAGACAGACACAGCTGATGTTGAACAGTAGCAAACAGCCAGTCCTGGGTGAGTCATGCAAGTCACATAGTGTGAAGTTGCCCGGGGGATGCTGCCAGACCTGGCCCCAACAAGTCCTCCTTGGAAGACCAAAGCAGCTCTGGAAAGGACCCTCTCCCCTCTCCCCTCTCCCTGCCTTTTATTCTTATAAACCAAGGCATCTACAGACACTGGCAATGCTGTTGAAATTGCCTAGCAACCCCAACAATGGCCACTGAGAGGGCATTTGTTTCTTGAAGCTAGAGGTGCTGATTATTATTATTTCTTGAAGCTAGAAGTGCTGTTATTTGTGGGAGTGTTAACTCCCCGTTACATTTTTTGAATTTACAAATGACGTGATCTGGTCCATGGTGTCGCAAAGAGTCGGACTCGACTGTGCGACTGAACAACAACAACATTTTTAGAGGCTTTTTCAGATTTGTAGAAGATCTGACTTGCCATGGCTCCAGTCTCTGGATTTAAATATCAACAGATTTGGCTATGATAAGAATTAGATATATTGATTTAGCAGGTGGCAATTTACCAATATGCAACCATGTGAGGAAGCTGCTTGTCTGCATGCAAACTCAGCCTAGGTAGAGAAACAGACCCCAGTGGACACTTCCCTGAATTTCTGGACATGTGATACAATGATCCTCATTGGCCCCGGTCACACGGGAGGATTTGCCCCGCGAAACGGACAGGTTGAGGGCGCACCAAATGGGTGCGATCATACCGCAACATCTGGGAAGCTTTACGCACCCGTCCCAGATCTGTCCCTTTGGCCCGAAAACGTGCATTGAAAAGGTACCGGCAACAAAGCACTACCTTCCGGATGACGCGCGGCAACTCCAGGCATCTGATCAGGGAAGCACCGGTAGCCCGTCGCAGCCAGCGCCATTCCCCGTCCCATGCATGCTCACAAACGCGCAACGTCCGTTTTGCCACGCTACATCTGATCGCCTGCTGAAGCCTGGAGCACAGAGCCATGGGGGCGTGTCGGATCATACTACCACGTTTCTTTTTGTTCCTGCTCTAATTTGCCTCCCTTCAGCGGCGCAGTATCCTGCTCGTGTGACCGGGACCATTGTGTAGGTAGACTCATCCTATCAGATTTTTGTCTTGCCCCTTCTCCAAGGAACTTGGGGTTTTACTTCCTCCATTTTATCCTCATGACAACCAGCAATCTTATGCACTACTCCACACTGGTTTTCCACAGACTATAGACAGTTTCCAGTTGTTGTTACTTAGTGTACTTCATAAATGTTTGCCTTGTCACCACCTTAAACAGCCTTTAATAATAAATAAGCAGGAAATTAGTTAGTTAATGCAAACATATTAATTAGGGTACAAATAGCTTTGCATGAATAGGTGAATATTAATGATCTTTTAAAATGAGAACACGTTATCCACCCACAATGGATAAAGGTTTATGAGAATTTCAAATTGTGCCACTAGAGGGTGGTGCTGTCCTGTGTTTGAGTAGCTATGTATGTGCTTATATTTTGTCCATTACCTTTTACTTGGTGAAACTTTTAGAATCAGAATCAGTAGACCCGTGTAAGTGTTTAGTGTTCCCTACAATGGAGACCCAAAGCAGCTTACTCCATTCTCCCTTCTTCCATTTTAGCTTTACAAAAACCCTGAGAGGTAAGTTAGGCTGAGGGCATGTGACCAGCCCAAATTCACCAATCGAGCTCCTATGCAGGGTAGTGATTTGAACTTCAGTCTCCCAGACCCTAGTCTGTAACTGTAACCACTATGTCACATAGCTAATGTTGATACAAAGACCAAAAAGAACCGTGAAAGAGTGACGCTTAATAAAAAAATTTTAAGAATCAATTATACAAAAAGTGAACAATAATAATATACATAATAATAGAAAAATTGACGATGATCTCCGGAATGTCTTGCCGTTTCGAAGGTAGATCTTCTTCCGAACAAAGATGTGAGGACCTTACAAGTACTGTCTCTCAGTAATTCATTTCCTCTGGTGACGTTTCAAAGATATTGCATTACAATAACAATAGCCCATGGTAGGCTCCATTAGACATTACAGATTATGAACATTGAAAATCTTCATTGAAATCTTTGACAGACAGACACAGCTGATGTTGAACAGTAGCAAACAGCCAGTCCTGGGTGAGTCATGCAAGTCACATAGTGTGAAGTTGCCCGGGGGATGCTGCCAGACCTGGCCCCAACAAGTCCTCCTTGGAAGACCAAAGCAGCTCTGGAAAGGACCCTCTCCCCTCTCCCCTCTCCCTGCCTTTTACTGATATAAACCAAGGCATCTACAGACACTGGCAATGCTGTTGAAATTGCCTAGCAACCCCAACAATGGCCACTGAGAGGGCATTTGTTTCTTGAAGCTAGAGGTGCTGATTATTATTATTTCTTGAAGCTAGAAGTGCTGTTATTTGTGGGAGTGTTAACTCCCCGTTACATTTTTTGAATTTACAAATGACGTGATCTGGTCCATGGTGTCGCAAAGAGTCGGACTCGACTGTGCGACTGAACAACAACAACAACATTTTCAGAGGCTTTTTCAGATTTGTAGAAGATCTGAGTTGCCATGGCTCCAGTCTCTGGATTTAAATATCAACAGATTTGGCTATGATAAGAATTAGATATATTGATTTAGCAGGTGGCAATTTACCAATATGCAACCATGTGAGGAAGCTGCTTGTCTGCATGCAAACTCAGCCTAGGTAGAGAAACAGACCCCAGTGGACACTTCCCTGAATTTCTGGACATGTGATACAATGATCCTCATTGGCCCCGGTCACACGGGAGGATTTGCCCCGCGAAACGGACAGGTTGAGGGCGCACCAAACGGGTGCGATCATACCGCAACATCTGGGAAGCTTTACGCACCCGTCCCAGATCTGTCCCTTTGGCCCGAAAACGTGCATTGAAAAGGTACCGGCAACAAAGCACTACCTTCCGGATGACGCGCGGCAACTCCAGGCATCTGATCAGGGAAGCACCGGTAGCCCGTCGCAGCCAGCGCCATTCCCCGTCCCATGCATGCTCACAAACGCGCAACGTCCGTTTTGCCACGCTACATCTGATCGCCTGCTGAAGCCTGGAGCACAGAGCCATGGGGGCGTGTCGGATCATACTACCACGTTTCTTTTTGTTCCTGCTCTAATTTGCCTCCCTTCAGCGGCGCAGTATCCTGCTCGTGTGACCGGGACCATTGTGTAGGTAGACTCATCCTATCAGATTTTTGTCTTGCCCCTTCTCCAAGGAACTTGGGGTTTTACTTCCTCCATTTTATCCTCATGACAACCAGCAATCTTATGCACTACTCCACACTGGTTTTCCACAGACTATAGACAGTTTCCAGTTGTTGTTACTTAGTGTACTTCATAAATGTTTGCCTTGTCACCACCGTAAGCAGCCTTTAATAATAAATAACCAGGAAATTAGTTAGTTAATGCAAACATATTAATTAGGGTACAAATAGCTTTGCATGAATAGGTGAATATTAATGATCTTTTAAAATGAGAACACGTTATCCACCCACAATGGATAAAGGTTTATGAGAATTTCAAATTGTGCCACTAGAGGGTGGTGCTGTCCTGTGTTTGAGTAGCTATGTATGTGCTTATATTTTGTCCATTACCTTTTACTTGGTGAAACTTTTAGAATCAGAATCAGTAGACCCGTGTAAGTGTTTAGTGTGAAATTAGAATGGTTACAGTGACCACATTGTCCCTTTTCTGTTTCTGGCCCTAGCTAGGTTTAAATAGAAAATATCTGGGGGGAAATTAGGTGCCTGATGATTTTGCAGTACAGTACTTGTTGGCATGTAAAGCTGCAACTAGGCAATTTTGAGAAGAATGGCTGCTCTCACTTCCTGTTCAGTGAGGGAGCATTTAGCAAGAGAACTGGGACTGAACACCACATGTTAAAGGCATAGCCACACATCAGCTACTCCTTGCTCTTCAGTGCTGTAGCTGTAGCCTCAAGTGTAATTAAAATATCTGTATTTTAGTGTTTATTTGTTTAAAGTATTTCTGTAATGCTTTTCTGTCATACATTCAGAATGGCAGATATATCGTATTCCAGAACAACATTGTGCCAGTATGTTTTTCCTGGACATGGAAAACACAGATGCAAATTTTAGTTAGTTTATTTTATTTTACAAAATTTATACTCCACCTTTCTGCACCCATAAAGGCCACTAAGGTGGCTAACAAATTAAAAACTTACTTAATTAAATCACATCTTAAAAACCATTAAAAACAACAAAAACATATCAGCAAAACAATTAAAATCAGATCTAAAATACACATACAAAAACATATAAACAACAATTAAAACACTGGGCAGGAAGTAGGAATCACTGGGGGACCACCAAATGAAGCACAAAAGTCTTCACCCGCTTGCAGAAGGTGGCAACTGAAGGAGACAGACGAGTCTTCCTGGGGAGAGAGTTCCAAAGTTTTGGTGTCACGACCAAGAAGGCCTTTTTCCAGATAGCCACCTGCTGGATCTCAGAAGGCAGAGGCACCTGAAGTAGGGCCTCCAAAGATGACTGCAGTGGTTGTGTAGGTTTATAAGGGAGTAGGTGATCTGTCAGGAATGTTGGTTCCAAACCATACAGGGCTTAAAATCAACACCTTTAATTGTTGAGGGGGAATTCAGCACAGGAAGTATGGGAGATGCTGAAAAACGAAGTGCTTAAGGCACAATCGCAAACAGTAGAATGCTAGAAGAGTTCGGTAAACAATTTGTCGAAATGTATATATATTTGTTTTACCTTTTCAAAATTTGAAAATAAACAGTGAAAAAAAAAGGTTTTTGAATTTGAATTTGACTGCATGCCTAGAGTTGCAAAGGTCTTAAAAGTACAGCACAGCCAGTTCATCTTCATGTCTTCTGTGCCCTCCCACATGGGGGACTGTGCAGAGCTCATGTGTGCCCGCATAGAAGAAACTCAATGAACAACAGGTTCAAGTAAGTGTAAACCGTATTTTTCTTTTTCCTAAAAGGCATGAAAATGTTAAAAACTGGCTTCTGCCTGGAGTTTGCATGCTATTTGGCATGCTGAGACACCCGCCTTCATACTTCGCACAGAACCTTAGAGGTAGTGGCCAGGATGACGAATAGGAGCAGCAAGCAAGAGGGATGGTGAGCCAGATAGGGAAGAATCACGACAGGGAGGAATGGGACCCTGATTCCTCATAGGTCCCTCACCTGAAATATAAAATACGTATCACTTTTACTGCCATGGGGCTGCCACATCTGTGAGTGCATTCCTATTGAAACTGCAGTTTTTTGTCTGTAGCGGAGAGCCAACCTAGATGTGACTGTAACAGATCCATGCATTCTCCTTCTGTTTTGACCAGTCATTAGAAAGTGAGGTGGGTACCAGTCCAGTTTAAAGAACAAAAGGGAACACAGT
>NW_015165850.1:92347-103556 GCF_001447785.1 Gekko japonicus | reverse complement strand
TCTGTTCATCTGTTCTCTGATACCAGAAGTGAGCCCTCCACCCAATCGTGGGGAGAGGAGCTGCTCTTTAAAATCAGACCTCCTGATCCAGCTTTCAACATGTATAGGAACCAACTGTGTTTGCAAGCATAGATCTACTGCCATCAGATCTAGCTTGGTCCTGAGTGTTTATCTAAACATGATGAGAAGAAATATGTGAATGGATCTCCCACTGATTTTAAACAGCAGCCATAGGGGACTTGGTTTGCATTGGCTCTGCACCACAGGGGAAGTTTTTCACCCAGACATTAATTTTGCATTCTCAGTGCCCCCCTCCATTACTATTTGACCTGGGGGAAAAAATAGGTATCATATAATCACTTGTATTTTTTCTCCTGTGAAGCAAATAACAGTTGGGGGAGGAACATAAGGTAGTATATGTGTGTGTGCAGGGGGGTTAAATCTGCTTCCATGCCCTAGCCTCTGTCTGAATCTAGACTCTAGTTGCTACTTGCATTTTAAATAACAATAGGTGATCTGTTCATGGATTTCCCATCATGTTTATTGATACCCTGAACTTATGGTTTTCCAAGGGTCCCATACTTTTGAGCACTCTGCAACAAACATAGCTTTGGAATGAAGATATTGCTAGGGTGCATCAAAAGGGACAGTCTCCTAGAGGCATGTATGTACCGTTGCTGACGGGGGCAGCACAAAGCACATTTAGTTCTAATTCCAGTTTCTTATTCAGGCAGCATCTGCAACATTAAATGAAATACGGAACCAAGTTCAGCATCTTTCAGTATGCTCAGTTTGCTCCATGGCTATATCCAGCAGCCAGTCAGTAACAACATATGTGCAAATAAACAGTAGACTTTAATTATCTGTTGCTAATTATCACTCAAATTTGATTTGCACGGACTTCAAAAGGTCCCATATCTTTCCATTTAGTTATTTGTTTCAGTCTGATGGGTCTTTAATTCAAACCAAACGTGGGTCTGTTGCCAGCCAACAATGAAAGGAATGTGTTTATTCATAATCATCTCTCTCCTTTCTTACATGTATACATATTTAGTTATTCATAAAGTCGCTGGGGAAGCAAATTTATGTTAGTTTGTGAACTGACATTGTTCATGGGGTCAGTTGTTAAAAAGGCTTAAAGAACTTTGCAGAGTGAACCATATACATATTTACAGGAATGGGGGAGATGCAGTGGAAAGAAAAATAGCATTGTGGAAGGGAAAGTGCTCTCCTGAATTTTTCAACAACTAGATTCAGAAAACTTGGTGAAGAAATGAATAAAACCAGCTCAACCGCCAGGCTTCTGCAATGGGAGGAATTAAGAAGAGAAGGGCTGGGGACAGGATGAGACTTTGCTAGGGTTGCCAGTTCCAGGTTGAGAAATTTGTGAAGATTTTGAGGTAGAGCCTTGGGGTGGGCAGGGTTTGGGGAGAGGAGGGTATAATGCCATAAAATCTACCCACCAAAGCAGCCTTTCCCTCCAGAGGAACTGATCTCTGTCATCTGGAGATCAGTTGTAACTGCAGGAAATCTTCAGGAGCCACCTGGATGTTGGCAACCCTAGACTTTGTCCCAGCTGGTGAATTTGGGTTCCAGATGGGGCATGATTTCTGATGACTATCTCTCTATTGCATACCCATCAAACAAACTGCGGTATGGCACTACAGGCAAAGGTCTGATGAACAATATCAATTTACGTCAGTCCCTACATGTGAGGGGAAGGGGGCAGGAACGGGCATCTGGGTATGGTTCCTGGTTCTCACTGATATGATCCTACTGAAAATACAAGAGCCTATCACAAAACTCCGCCGTCTAAGCAACTAGTAATAGTAATATGTAGGATGTCATTTTATTTCTTTACAGTAGATGTAGCAACCCTGAGGCTGAGGGACATATTATAGCTCAAAATGCCATGTAGTATGTGTTTCTGGGGAATGTATTTGTTTAGATTTCATCTTCACTTCCTTTTTATTCTTTTAAAAAATGTGTGTACCATGCCAAAGACAGGAAATGAAGATTCCAGTTGTGGTGTTCTTAGAAAATGAATACCAAACATATTATTTTGTGTAAATAGCTGAACTCAGTTCTTCTGCAACTTTTTAGTGCCTCTGAGGAGAAATGTATTTATTTTTATGAAGAACAAAACTAAGTTTGACAATGGTACTGGCCACAAAATGCTTGTTGAAAATATCTGTTTCCCTCACTTGACTGGGAAGAAGGAGATGGCAAACCGCTAAAATGTTGGCTAACCTCAAGCACTCACTTGCAACATGCAGAATGTTAATTATGAACTCGGTCATTTTAAATCAGAGTATTATTCAAGAACCTCCATGCTGTGTAATTTGTGGCCATGAATGCAATTCCTTAGAAATCTCTCTGTCATTTTCGGTCATTTCCTCATATCTGACTGCAATGTTTCTGAAGTCAGAACTAGTTATGAATAGAGTAGAGATGAATAGAGATTAATCTCTGGAATTGTTTGCCTTGTTACCAAGTTTAAATTAAATATATAGCAAACCCTTGTGAGATTAATGGTTCCACTTTCACTTGAAAATATAACACCAATTCTTTAGTGAATATATATGTGGATGCTGGAACATATGGTGTCATTGCTTCCAACAGTGGACACTACTTTTCCACACTTTCTTTTTGTTTGATACTTTTAACAGAGTAAATATGTTTAGTGGAATAAAAACAACGCAGCACACATGTGTAATTAGCTTTAAGAAGTTTACTAGAAAATAGGGAAGGGTTACATGGAATTAAAACAACAAAATCCTGACTAGTATTCTAGTTCTACATCTTGCTAGTTTGTTTGCTAAAGCTTGTGTGGTGGGACAGAACAAAAAAAGAGCAAACAAACAAACAGCATGCACCCCCAACCAATTTATTGGTTAGCCAATAGACAAACTACAGCTCATTTCATTAGGAATGATACCTTCCTTTCTCTGGCAGGGAATGTGTGCCTAACATCTAATTGGTTCTAAGCTACCTACCCAAAATTAGCATATATAAACAAACAGTGTAACTCTTTCATGACAAAAGTGTTGATATTTGCAAAATCCCATCAGTCCCCCCCCCAAACAGCTACATGAAACATGTTTACTAGAAAGCAATGCTCATTGACATCAATGGAGCTGAATAAACTTGGTTCTGACTGGATGGTTTGAAGTATGGAGCTGCTCTATATGGAGTCAGACCATTGGTCTATCAAGATGTCTACTCTGACTGGCAGTGGATCTACAGGTTGAGATTCTTTAAGAATCAGGGACCTTGTGGATTCAAAGCAGATGAAGCCCTTCCTGGACTGTAAGTTCAGCCAACGGAGAGGAACTAGCAAGCTTCTTATAAGAATTTTCCAGATTCTCCTGAGTGTTGGCTCCCCCTCACCACATCTTCCCGCCCAAAATCATGTGATGTGGGATTGGCCAGCACTCATCCCTCAGTTCTCTTTTTGCCACTGGTAAGAGAGGACTTAATAGCAGCTTACTCTATTTGGATGTCCTGTCAGAAATTTACTTTTGAGGTAAAATCCTCTCAGTTTTGTCTCAAATGGTTCTCTTTAAAAAGTGCTCAGAATGTGGGGCGAAAATGGCTCAGTCTCCTCTGTCTCGGTGAGGGACATAATACGGCCACCTGTGAGGCCTATCATCGATTAACACCAAAAATGAGAGAGGGCAGGGTAGCCCTCCTCAAGGCTGCTCTCTGGGAGAGAGCGTTAATGGCCCCATTAGATGAGCTGGCTGGATTGACTACCATGGCAGATAAGCCTTCCACAGAAGCCCCGATGCCTCTCTTACAACTGGTGCCTGAGGGGGATTCCCGGGCGCTCTCAGAGCCTCCGTAGAAGAAGTCTAAAAAGGCTAAACATTTGCCTCTTATGTCTCCAAGCTCCTCCCGTTCACCGGTTCCTGCCCCGAAGAAGAAAAAAGTGTCAAAGCAGCCCAGTTGGCGTCAGGTTCCCCCTTGCCAGTTCGGGGACCTCCATGGCTGGAGCACTGCCCGTGCTCGCGGACAAAAAAGCAATGGGCATCGTCAGTTGCCAAAATCGCATCGACGCCTAAGCCCCGCTCAAGGTCGCCTTCGGCCAACCGTGCTAGTGGATGACGTGACTAGCTGTCTCTTCGCACACTCATGGCTGAGGTCTTGCCGACGTCACCACAAGGTTGCCGTCAGCCACATCCGCAGAACACTCTCGTTTGACGCCAAGGTGCTCGGCACCAAGAGACCGCTCTGGATCTTCAGCGTCGTTTGGCTGTGTCGTTCGGTTTGTGTCGGTCAAATACCTCCAGAGTGTATTGGGTCACATGGCATCTACTACGGCTGTCACCCCATACGCTTGGTTGCATATGCGCACACTGCACAACTGGTTTATTTGACACTATTCCCCTGAATGTCAGTCCCCGTGGTTAAGACTTATGGTCCCGCGGATGGTGGTCCATTCCATTTTGTGGTGGTCCTCACCCTCCCACCTGCTTAAGGGACTCGCACTATTTTATTTATTTACTTAGGTTTATACCCCGCCCTCCCCGCATGCGGGCACACAACCTCATTCCATCTATGTCTATATGGATGCATCCCTAACTGAGTGGGGTGCGCATTGTGGAGGATTTACTACGCACGGGTTTGTAATGCAATGGGAAGCCTCATTGCATATCAACCGTTTGGAGCTTTGGGCCATAAAGCGTGTTCTCCATTCTTTTGCAGACCTCCTTCACGGTCACCGAGTGTTGGTTGATACAGACAGCACTATGGCAATGCATTATATAAACAAACAAGGAGGCATTGGCTCCATGAAGCTCTGTACAGAGGCTACCCGCATTTGGGAATTTGCCATAGCTCACGACATTCACATAATGGCAATTCACATTGCAGGGATCCACAATATCTTAGCAGACAGGCTCAGCAGGCAGCGAGGTCCTGTCATGGGAGGTGCTCTTACGTGCCCATGGCGCCGTTCTATTTTCCACCGCTGGGGTTTTCCGTTAGTGGACCTATTCGCTTCGGAGGCCACTGTGACATGTCCCGCTTACTATTCCAGGGCGGGTTGCGGTCTAGGCTCCCTAGGGGATGCTTTCCAATTCCTCTGGCAGGGGTGCCTGTTTTTTGCCTTCCTGCCCATTGGTCTGCTTCCCAGGGTTTTGGTGAAGCTAAGAAGGGACCAGACTTGGTGCATCCTGATAGCCCCATTTTGGCCCGGGAAGACATGGTTTCTTCTTCTCTGGCTGAGGGGGAGTCTACGATTACCTCAGGCCTTCGGGCTATCCCCCCCTCAAACGTCCCCTCTTCTTCGCTTTCTTTTATGGAGAAGAAGTGGGTTTTTTTCAATAGGTGCAAGGGTTGTGGCAGCAAACTTTCTCCTCCCGACCGTCATACCCTGTGCATTTTTTGTCTCGGAGAGTCTCACCGGCCAGAGTCCTGTCGTCACTGTGCTCGTTTTTCTAATTGAATGTGGAAAAACCGAGCTGCGCGCCTTAAAGTAGCGCTGCTTGAATCGGCCCTTACTCCTACCTCAGCGATGGAGGAGAGACCATCAACATCGACAGCTCCGGCATCGAGACCTGCCTCAGATGCCGACCGTTCGACACTGAATCTCCCGACGTCGATGGCACAATCTTCCGCTTCCACGCCAATCAAAAAGAAGGCCAAGGCAAGTAAGGATCACAAGTCCGCGAAGAAGGACACCTCAAAGTCCCTTAAGGTGGCAAAGAAGGGGAAGGAAGCGGTGCCTGCACTGGGTGTGCCCCTAAAGTGCATCCCACTCCAATGGCAGTATCAGTATCAGAGGCCCAAGTCCCTCCACCGATACCGATCATCCAACTATTGGATTCCCCCATCCAACAAGTGGAGCGTCCGTACTCCGACATCGAGATGGTAGAGCTCCTAAGTCACCAGATGGGTGCTGAGCCTTCTCCCTCTCCTTCTACTTCATCGGCATCGATGATATTGGAGGCTCCCGATGTCAAAACACGTCGGTACCAACAAGCTTCTCACAGCATGCAATGTCATCCTCCACGCCTCCATGTCTAATCTGTCGATATCGACGACCGAGACTACAGGGATGGTTCTCACAGACAGGCTACTGCTTTGTCTCCCGGACGTCCACGGTCCAGAAGTCGATCCCCCTGAGTCTCCACCACTGATATCTTGGGATCAACGACATGTGAGGTACCTGTACGGGGCTTATCCACCATCCATGCTGTGGTTGACTCCGGCGGGCTATTCTGATTGGGATCGCTATTCGTCCCACTCTGTTCATAGATCGAGGTCACCCCACAAGTCGAGACCTTCGGCATCTCTGTCTCGTCCTCCTGCAGAAGATCCTTTCCACCATATTCTGGAACCAAGTCATCCTCCCAACCCTCCGGTCACTCAGGGCTCTCCTTTTTATTTTGATAGGACACAACCTTTTAGAAGGGACAGGAATTTGTTTGTCTGCTTCAGAGGCTGCAATAAGGGGAAGGCTGCCTTGGCACAAACCCTGTCCAGATATGCTGAGGCAGGCACAGTGTCCATGCACTGTACTTGCTCACTCTACACATGCCCAGGCTTTGCCAGTAGCCTTATTGTCCAGTGTGACTCTGGCAGATGTCTGTTGAGCTGCAACATGGTCAACACCATCAACATTTGTTCGACACTATTCAATAGATGTCAATTCCAGGAGCGAGGCAGCTGTGAGACAGGCAGTACTGCAATCAATATTCCACTGATACAGCCCACACCCTCCTCCTTGGTAAGTGAACTTGCTATTCTCCCATGTGGGACTGCACAGAAGCCATGAGGGTGAGAACAGGATTGCACTTACCTGTAACTGTTGTTCATTTAGTGGTCTTCTGTGCAGGCACACATCCCTCCCTCCTTCCCCACTATGGCCTGTATCTAGCATGGGTCTCCTATTCGGCAGCAGTTGGAGAACTGAAGGAAGAGTGCTCGCTCCTCCCACATCACATGATGTTAGGCAGGAAATCACACTCTCGGAGAGGGGAGGGGGAGGGGAACAAGAAATCATTGGAAAAAGCTCGCTAGCTCCTTTCTGTGGCAGGCCTGCAGAAACACAGTCCCCTGTCTATCTTGATGAACAACTGTTAAAGGTAGGTGCAACCCTGTTTTCTGTAGCAAGGTGGTCCGTCTGTGAGAGAAAAGAAGAGCCTTGAACCTGCTGAGGTACCCTGTCCAGAGAAAAGGGAATCAAATCTCCCCTCACAGGTTCTTGATTTTATTTGAAAGCCAGTTTTACTTCATATATTTAAGTTATCCACACATCATTTTTACCTTATTAAATACTTTATTTTCTGTTAAATAAACCTCTGATAACTCTTTTTTAATAAAGATTTTATTGACTCTCCTAAAAAGGGGAGGTGTTTCGCTTAAAAGGAAAAGGGGGGGGGTAATATAGTGGGAGAAAGAGAAAGCTGAGTGATATATTAACTGGTAAATTAAACTGTTAGTAATGTCCAAACATTCTTCTTAGGCTTCTTCTGTGTGTTGTCAAACATCTTTTTTCAATCCGGTCACAAGTAGTTCTATGTTAGTATGTTAGTAATGTTCCTGTGAATTTCTGTTAAAAAGTCTCTTCAGGGTGCATTCAGAACTGCTTCTTTGCGTGCTGGTTACTTTTACACTCCCGATGACGTGGAGGAGCTTCCTCTGTTTTCCTCACCTTCCGGCTTTTTTCAATCGTCCTTCGGGTTGCTGTTAACTCTTTCAGTTCATGTGCTATAAATCCTCTTCCTTTCATGCCGTTTCAGGAGGTCTCCAGCTTTGAGAATGGTATTAAATTTCAATTTCGCTTTTATCCGCTCCCAAACTCTCCGCTGGATCCTCCTCCGCAACTGTTGACTTTTATAAGCGCTTACAAGGCACTTCTCGCTGTCACAGTTCAAACTTTTCCGTTTTCCACAATCCCCCGTCAGATTCACATCCAAGCATTAAGCAGTCGGCTCTCACATATAAGCAAACGCCCAGACGGAAGTCCCTCCCTCCTTCTCCGCTCGCTTTTGCCCAGCTCCGACATCTTTTCTTTTTTGTTTACTTTTAGAAAGTTCTTAAAATGTGCTCCAGAGAGACAAGTTTCTCACTTTCAAATACATCAAAGGAAAACATCACTGTCCGCTCAATTCATCCCCCCCCCTCCTTTTCTTTTTCGCTTGTATAGATGGAGGATTAACCTCTTCGCCTTTTTCGCTGGGAGGGGGGGGGAAACAATTTTCAGTTCTTTTTCTCTGCATTTTGACAACTCACAGTTAAGCCGATCTTTTCTTTTTCTTTTTCCATTTTTGCGGATGGTCGCTTTATCACTCGGTGACGTCTGGTGGCTCCGCAAAACCCCGTGAAACGGGGTCGCTCACGCAGCAAGGTCCATTAGGGCAGGGCATGGCGGGAGCCTCGGTCCTCGACCTCTCGGCCGAAAGAGAGACTCCCCCCTAGTGCGCCCTAAAGCGCCCCGGATCCGAGCTCCTCCATTCCGGAGGGGCTCGTTCGGGTCTCCGCTCGCGCGGATTCCCTCCTCCACCGCGGGCGGGCGAGACGACCTCAGGAGCGACCCGAGGATGCGTCCGCCATTCACAGGAGCCAAACCGGAAGCCAAACCTCTGATAACTCTAATAGTAACTATTCTACATTTCAGGTAGAAGTTCTGTTTGGCAGGATACCTTTTAAAATGAACATAATGTTTAAAACTATTTTCTTGCATACACACAGTTTGCCTTCAGTCCCACAGCAAAGATCCTTATGCTGTGGTGGCAGCTGCTGCTGAAGGAACTTTTTAAAAATCTGCACAGCCTATGTAGGTATGTATTATTATTTAATTCATTTGTACCCTGCCATATTCGTGTCCAGTTTGTAAGGTTTTGAAATCATCTTGGTGGACATGGTGACCATCTTGGTAGGTAACTGGATGCTGGACTCGTATTTTTAGATGGATCAAGCAGCTTCAGCTTATGCCCTTATGTCCACCATTCAAGCCCTTCACCTGCTTTGAGGCATTTAGAGGTTCTTTGATGCCAAGGCCAAAGTTTGGCTCTGCACTGTTTACTAGATACTTATGATGGAAGACTTGATAGGGGCAAACCTGGATCTGCTGTCTTACTTGTTCATCTGTGTCTCTCCCTTGATTGTCTCTTGCTGCTGGAGACACATAAAAGTATAAGTGTAGCCATGCCAGATCAGACCAATGGTCCAGGTAGACCAACATTAAAGATGCTACAAATTTCACAGCGAACATGTTCAACATTTGAACATACTGTATTCAACCGGTAATCAGATGTTAGTTGATCACCACATCTGTTTAGTTCAGCACCAAACAGCTTGAATGCCTGCCGAACAAGTTTGTATCAGGTTTTTGAAAAATTGCGAATGTGCAAAAATGCCACTGATCCAAACAGATGGGCACCATTAATGTAGCTTGGAACTACTTAGATGAACATTTAATAGTAGAATATTTTATAACACATGATAGACTATTTTAGAACACAGTATCTATAGGATTTGTGACTGATTTAATTATCTATTTAAATAATTGTCTGCTGAATAAAGATGGGAGTGGAGAGTAGAATTTTACCTGGCTGTGTGAGAAAGCACCTGTGTGAAATCAGCTGCCTGACCACAACTGAAAAACAGGATGTGAGCTGCACTTGTGTTTGAGCATCCCTATCCAACATTCTACATGTTTTTACCCCGCCCTCCCCGATTTTTACCCCGTCCTCCATGAATGTGTCTAGTCCCCTTTTAAAGCCAACTATACTACTGAAGATTTTGGGCTCTTTAGCAAGTATTTAGAGGAGTCTTTAGAGGAGTCCAGTATTTTCTAAACATAACCTATGTTGAACTATTGTGCTGGCCTCCTTAAGCCATAGGTTCCTTCCCTAAATTGCAGCCTGGCAATTCTAGCAGAATGTCTCCATGGGACAAGGTAAAACTAAGACTGCACTGAGCTGAAATGGATCTGAGAATGAGCCCAATGGCATTGAGGGCAGGTTCATCTCGACACCTGCAATTAATGAGATCTTTTCTTTGCCAGTGGAGAAACACAACTTCAGCTAACCATGCTTTTGGCACCTTGAGGTTGGATTAGCCTAATGGATTGTACAAGAAACGATGGGCTGAGACCCTTAGGAAATTAGATATGGTGTAAAATACAGCCACCCACTTGTTAAATGGAGGTGCATGCAGAGAATATTTTGCAAAGGTATCTAGGGATCTTCTGTAACTGCTAGTAGGTTTCTGGATGGAATTCAAGGTGTCGGAACTTAGTTGTAACTTATAAGACCCTAAAGGGTTTGAGACTTGCTTATTTGAAAAATTACTTCTCTCTACCTAAAGTGCTGCAACAGCAGAAGTGAGATCAATCATCCCTTCTTTTCTCATACCAGCATTTAAAATCTTGCAGCTGCAGTCCTGAAACCATTCACTCACTCATTGCATAGTCATGGCTGTGCGATCAGTTTCAGGACTGGGACCAATATCTGGTAATATTCAAGGTATGCAGGCCTCCTGGTATCTAGCACACATCTGCACCATAAAGTTATATTGGTTGTATACCAGTTTAACTGTCATGGCTTTCCTCACAGAATTTTAGGAACTCTAATGTTTGGAGGGTGCTGAGAATTCTATTTTGGAGAATCATGGCATTATTTGTAGAACTACAGTTCCTAGGATTCTCTGGGGAAAGAGAAAGGGTGACTCTGTGTGGCCTTTAGCTGTTACTGAAATTACTTCCTGTTCTCTCCTATTTGGCTTCCCCCCCTTACGCTCATCATTATCAGGTACTGCTGAAGTGTGGGGAGGCAATGGTTTCTGAGCTGCTTTTCCAAATCACATGTGGTAATAGGGCAGTGTGGGTGCTATCACCCCACAAATCTAATGTGCATCAGTGAAGATCTTGTGTCAAAAGGCATCTAGTCCATCTAAGCCTCAGCTGGCAGGGAGGAAGGCACAATTTGTTTCAGCACTTTGACTCTCCTTGAAACTTTGCATAGGAGAAGCCAATGTTGGATCAGGCCAATGGCCCATCCAGTCCAACACTCTGTGTCACACAGTGGCCAGAAATACCAGGTGCCATCAGGAGGTCCAGCAGTGGGGCCAGGACACTAGAAGCCCTCCCACTCTTGCCTCCCCCCGAACACCAAGAATACAGTGCATCACTTGCCCCAGACTGAGAGTTCCTATCTATAGCTTGTGGCTAATAGCTACTGATGGACCTCTGCTCCAT
>NW_015165850.1:79867-91286 GCF_001447785.1 Gekko japonicus | reverse complement strand
TGTACACAGTATTACAAATGAGGTTGCACAGCAGCCTTCCTTCTGGCCCCTGGGAAGAAGAACAGCTTCTCCTCTTGCACCAGTTCTTTTATTCCCCAGCCCTCTTCTTCCCTATTGGCCAAAATCGGCACCAAAACTTCCCAAGGCCTTCTGGGGTTTGTAGGCCCAGCTTCCCCTACTGCTAGCCAGGCTCCCTGGGCACAGCCCAGATCATGACAACCACCCTGAACAATTACGTGTCATCTGCAAATTTAGCCACTTCACTGCTTACTCCCAACTCCAAATCCTCTTCTATTTCTCAGTTTTCTCCAAATAATCTTCTATTTCTCCATTTTCTCATAATCCTGGAACTTGGTTTACTCAGTGAAACTGATTTACAGTAGGCTGAGGACATATCAATGGTACCTCTTCCTCCAAAACCCCCACAGTTACTTTGTAGATTTTGCTACTATAAGATGGAACAATACCCACTAGCCCACTTGGCTTTGAAGAAGGGTTAGTAAATTCATGAAAAATACAAATCTATCACATTCTACAAGCCATGATAACTAAGCAGAATCTTCACATTTAGGGGTACCTTACTGGCAATGGGATGGACATAATTTTCATGCTCTGTTTTTTCTGATCTAGCAAGGCAGTTCTTATATTTAAGCTACAACTCTGAAGAATATTGACTGTATTGTTCTCATAACCAAAGCTGCATGTTAAGCCTATCCTTAATTTTGGCCACTTACAGTGTGAGCTTATGCATGTTTGCTCAGAGGTAAGTCCCAGTTTGTTCAATGCTCACTTAGGTGAGTGTGCAAAGGACTACAGCCTGAATTTGCTAATAAGGTAGTGGCAATTGGATACTTGCTAAATAATGCTGCTGGGGTGGCTTCTGGTCTTCATACAAAACTTGAGAATGGCTGATACTATGCTTTACGTCCAAATAAGCGAGACACACTGAATTGCTATTGAGGTCTATGGGCATTACAGATATATATCTGAGTGCTGAGCTTGGCCTTTGACTTTCTGGCAAAATAATTGATAAAGCAGAGTTTTCCTCCCATCCACAATCCCCTTAGCTTTTTAGTTCCAACTAATGTGATTTTGCTGTTTGTTGTAAATTGGGAAAGACTTGTTCATAATATGGCAGTAAACAACCACCAA
Source organism: Gekko japonicus (assembly GCF_001447785.1). Taxonomy (NCBI): domain Eukaryota; kingdom Metazoa; phylum Chordata; class Lepidosauria; order Squamata; family Gekkonidae; genus Gekko; species Gekko japonicus. Next base: position 90,134 of record NW_015165850.1, on the reverse strand, counting down.
GCACAGTGTTACTTTAGGCAACAATAGAGCATTCATTAGAGAGGAACATATATTTGCAACTTTCAACAGTGCCAGCAAAGTGATTCAGAACCAGAAAGACAAGTGAATGATGGAGAGTTATTTTGAAAACCTGATAGGTATCCAGTGATATAAAGTCAGACTGAAATGGAGGATTCTGTTGATGTGAAATGTTACACCCAATTTGACAATAGTGTAGACTGAATTTATGATCCAGTTGGGTATGCTTGTTAGTTATTGTTGGAGGTCAATCAAAGTGTAATTTTAAAATAGGGAAAGACAGTCCCGAGGCTACCAAGACGTGTTTCCAACAGCTGCTGTTCATTATTCATTCAACTCCACTTTCTGGCTTTGAAATTAATAACCCCTGGCCTTTGAGTAGGCCTCACCTTTGGAAAAACAAGCAATCTGGAGCCCAATCCACTAAGAACGTCTCTTGCACGAATCCCATGGAAAATAAAGGGAGCACCCCACACCCCAGGTGTGGCTTCCTTTTATTTTATCAAGGCATTCTCCAGGAGAGAATTCCTGGTGCCTTGTGCATCTTGCCAGCTCACTTTATTCCAGTGGAAGGGATAACAACAAATGCTGTTGCTAGCATAAGGGTCTGACTACTGACTGGACCTTTTCTCCTAGTGGAACGCCAGCTGTGAATCCTAAATATATATGGCATAATGTGTCATGTGCAGGCAAAGTTCCTAATTTGTTCTGAATTTTTGTAGATGAACCCAGTTTTTACGATATCTTGGGAGAGAGCAAAAAGATTTATAAAACTGAGTTTCCAGAAAATATAGTTCAGTAGTTCATTTCTAGGCAGGATAAATTTCAGCTTAAAAATAGCAACACTAGACTTTGTTATGTGGAATTTTTCAGCATCGTCTCTCTGTCTGTCTCTCAATCAAATTTTGATGCTTTCTTACCTAGATAGTCTAGGCAAGCCCAATCTCGTCAGCTCGCGGAAGCTAAGCAGGGTCCACTCTGGCAAGTACTTCGAAATACCAGAAGTGGGAGGTGGGGGCAGGCATTATTCAGCCACCTCTCTGAATATCCTCCAGACCCCCCCCAGTAAGGGTCAGTCATCAGAGGTCACCCTGACTTCCAGGTGCACAGACACTCACATGCGCATATAAAAAAATACCACATTTTGGTGCCACCTCACCAAGGAACCCACCCAAGGTGCCTTACAAAATAAAACATAATACAATGGAAGTTTGCAATGAAAAAAACAGCATTAAAAGCTACCAAGAGCATAAAAAGAGCACAAAACATAGAGCAGCTTAAAATGAGTCTCATAAAATAGTTATCAGGTTAAAGCAGATTATAAAAGTGATGCTAAAAGAATAACCTGTAATTAACATGATAATACTTGCATCCTTGTTTGCTGAGACCAAGGGAATTGTGTGATACCTGTGAATGGTTTTGTTTTTTTATTTAGAATCAGTAGCTTATTTGGAACCAAGTGCCAAAGAAGAAAATCTAGGTAATGGCAGTTCTATTTTTGAAAACTAGTTTAGTGAATGTTGGTGCAATTAGAAGTCTGTTCTGGGTGAGCTTTTTGACAAATGAATATTGGATTTTGTTGGATATTGTTGAACCACCCCAGGCTTAAATGTAGCAGTTACAGGTGGAGGAGAACACTGCAGATGTAGAAACATCAGTATGCATTTATTTTTATTACACTACTTTTTATTACATATTACTATGCATTTATTTTTAATTAACTATATATTTATTACATTATTGTTACTCCATATGAAGTACTTGGGCTTTCCCCTCAAGCCATTTTGGCTCTGAACTGGGACCAGGCTAAGGTAATCGTGAAAAAAAGAATAACAGGCATTGAGAGGCAGTCTGATCTGGCTAGATATCCAACTTTTCTAGCGCCTGTGAGAACCAAATACTGTGCCACTTATTCTGCTTACCTTGTCTATCTCGATGTACATACGTACAGAAAAGCCATCACTTTGGCCAGGTGTTCAGCGCTGCCCTCAGCAGTGTTTGAGGGCAGGTACAAGGGAATTCCCTTTGCACAAAGGCTTTGCAAATGCGGCTTAGGGGAAGTTGAAACTATCTCGCATATGATCCTCAGGTGTCCCTGGTAGAAGGAGGTCCGGTCCAAATATCTTGAGCCTATTGTAAAACTAAGTCCTGATATGACAGAATCTGATTATATAAAATATTTGCTGTCAGATGAAAATCAGTCTACCTCTAAAGCTGTTGCCAAATTCTGTGCGGCTTGCTGTTGTATTCGAAAAGCCAGCTAAATCGTGTTTTAGTTCTAAGCCAATCTGCTGACCTATATTTTATGTAATATCTATTTGTTGTTACTTTATTTTAATGCATTTTTATACATTCTTTGTATTTATTCTAGCTATTTTATTGCTGTAGTAAGTATGTTTTCTAACATCAGTGTGATTCTGTTGATTTACTGGCTTGATGCCATAATAAAATATACATACATACATACATACCTGGGAATGTGCTTGAGGATTTTTGGATCTTGACGTATATATTGGGCTACATAATCAAAGATACCAAGGTATATACTCTACAGCTATTTCACAATGTATGCTGGGAATCCATCCAGCCTAAATTGCATAGTCTGTATTCTAGTGACAATTGTAAAAAAAATATGGTGGAAACTGATTGAAGGATTTTACCTTTCTTATTTCTGGAAGAGTTTTGGAAGCCTAACTAACAAAGGCAGTAACATTTGCAAGAACAAAATGCTGGTTTTTGGCAGTTGTGGGTGGAGAAATGTATGGTAGTGTGAGGAAGACAAGCCAAATGGAAGGTGAGTTAGATATCTTCAAGTTTTCCTCCTTTACATTCTTCTCCCATCCAAGGAGACCCTGCCACGACACCAGCTCATTAGGTTCTAAAATACAGGTGCTGAATGCTAGGTCAGTTAATGAAAAGACAACTTCCACCCAGGATTTAATACTGGATGAATATCCTGGCATGCTACACACACAATGGACTGTGCACACACACACATAGGCTCAGAGAACTGTACATTTTAAGTCACCTGTTGTGATGTAACACATAGAAGGTGCCTGCACAAGCCTTACACGTAAATAAGGTTTCAGTTACACAGTTACCAGCCTGGTGAAGAAGCACACACCTCCATTATTGTGAGCAGTAAGAAACAACAGCTTGAGAAGAGACAGCCCCCATTGCAGAATTATTTGTGGTCACGTACGACACATCACTGCTTTGTTCCTGCTTTGTTATTTCCTGCCAAATGGACATTTGGTTCACAATGAGAATGGCCAGCTTCATCAACACTACAATGGAGCATCCTGACGCCAAGGTTTTCACACCTGCCCAGATGCCCTCCTTTGAATAAGGTTTTAGATTACAATATTGGCCACTCCTATAGGCAACCAATAGGATTATTTTTGGGACAGACTAACAGGTAGGTGGGTCCACAGGTTGGAACAGTTACCACCCATCCGATGGACCCCCTATAAAAGGTAAGGACCATTCACCTGGCCCTTCCTAGCTAGCATCCCCCGCAACAACCCCTGTCTGCTTTTTACTCCACTTAAGTCCCACTTGCTATCCCCAAACCCTTGCCTCTACTTTGATCTCTCTCTCTCTCTCTTTTTTTAAACAAACTTTTTATTATTCGGATATAACATGTTCAATATTACAACTTTTCATTCAACATATACCCTTTTCTCGTATCTCCCCCCCTTCTCTTGGCCTCTTGCAATGCTCCCACCCCCTTAATTCCCTTTCACTACACAATCCTTAGTTAACATTAAAACTTCTTATTTTCTCTTCATCAATTAGTACAACTTCGTATTCATTATCAATTTTTCAGGTAACATTATAACCATCTGTTCAGTCATTTTCTTTTTTGTATTCTGTTCTTAATAACTATCAAAGCAAAGTAAATTATTTTTTACATCTCAGTTAGTTTCCACATATTATTTAAAGTCTATCCATTCTGCAAAAAATTCTTCATCTTCTTTATTATTAAATTTCCTTGTCAATTTGTCCATTTCTGCCATAAAAAGCATTTTCTTTATCCATTCCCATTTCTCTGGCACTTCTCTACTTTGATCTCTTGATCTGCAGTCAAGAGACCCACACGTTCTGGCTGATTCTGGTGTGTGAACTCCCTTTAGTTTACATTTCTTCCCATCCATTCTTCATTGGAACAACCAAAGCTGCGAGACAGATAAGTATAGCCCATCATCACCCCCACCTGCTAATGCAACTGTGCTTATTTTAATACTGTAATTCTAAGGAACTTGATTGATTGAATGTGTGAGTGCATCAGTATTGTTTGTATGAGATTTATATTCTTAAGTAAAATACATTTATTTTAACAACAACAGCCTCGTTATCCTTCTCTGGTAACCCTTGGTGGGAACAGGACTTTGGTATAGTTGGCAAGGACCCATTTATAAATTGCCAATTGCTGTAAATAAAGCAATTCGGCGAACAATGGCTTGTGTCACCAAGATCTGGGCAGACAAGGGAGGCAGGTTTAGTTTTTTTAGATGTGACCACCATGGTAGAGACATGGTGTCTCTATGGTGTTTCTATCATAATTCATAATTCTATCATAATTCTCTATCATAATTTCAGTGGGACAGATATGTTAGGCTACCATAGTAAAATTAAACAGAAGTCCAGTGGCACCTTAAAGACTAATACTTGTGTTAGTTTTTGCTGCCACTGGATTTATGGTCTATCATGATTCCATGTTTCACCACGTGATGAGTGCAACATCCCCAATTTTTGAGTACCTATACCAGTGCTAGACTTGTCAAGACAGATGAGGGGTTCTGTCGGTGAACTGCCCCTCCTACTGGTCTTCCAGCCTCAACTGGCAGAGATAGCTTCAGGACTGGGAATGGAGGTGTCCAGGGAAATTATCAGATATTCCAAAATTCATCTTGAGGCCCCGTTGTCTAGTCATGCTCAGGGTTTCATAACCACTTTCCACACATGTGGAAAGCCATACTCTCAATATGAGCTAATTATTAGCAAAATCCTGTTGTATTACCTCACCCATGATAACTCAGGCAGTACTTCTGAGCATCTGCTTAGAGGCCAGCTATTCAACCTCAGTGGCAGAGAACTTATAAAGTTTGCTGGTTTAACTTGAAAATCCCTGTGTCGATTTTTGTCCTTTTGTGCAAACTGAACATTAGTTTCTATTGTCATGTTTTCTTTTTCTTCATATCAAATTTTTGAGAAAATTGTATAAGATCAATCAATAAATTGAAATGAATTGGCTGCAGTGAAAACTAGAAAAAAAGAGAAGAAACATAACAACGTACAAAAACAAATGATAGGGGGCATGTTTGTACATTCCTACCTCTATTATATTCCCCCTTTGTCTCCTCCCCCTAACTTAAGAATGTAAAGCAGATAATAAGAAAATGCATTACAATTCATCATCACTCTTGCTGAGATGGGCTGTAACAAAGTCTTGCAGAACATTTACCTCTTCCTATGTTTGACTGACTGTTCACCTTTGATATTTTAAGCCATAGCTAAATGTTACATTGATGGCATTTCTCTAAACTAACAGTGGAAAAGCTGTAGCACATGGACATGTGCCCTCTCCTCTCTTGGCCTTGTCAGCTTATCTCCCATTCCACCTAAGTCCAGCCTTTCATGTTCACATAATTTAACGACACTAAATGAAACCAGCTATCTCTCTAATTTTCTCATAGCTTGGAGGTAAGGTTAAAATATCAAGCAGCTACCGTATGTTTGACATTACAGCACCATAACTGATAAGCAAATATTTTTCTTCTAAATGCATACTGTGTTCCAAGATGTATGCAACAACTTTTTCATTCCTGTTCTGTGTCTAGAAGAAGACCAGGCTCTTGTCAAAGATGACATGTCGCCCTTGGTGTTTATGTTGTTAAATCTGTCCACATTGATTGGTTCTGTCTGGTGTGTGTATCAAAGCAAAGGCTATGGAAAGGTCACTTTAGTTGCCCTTCATTTCAGTTCCTTACTTAGGGCCCCCACTATTTATAATTAAAAACTCATTTCACCTGGGGGAGAAGGCGAGAGTAAATCTCATGCTTTCTTGTATTGTTTTTCCTATTTTAACAATTTGTTGAAGATTATTTCCTATAATAAACCTTAATTATCTTCAGAAACCTATCCCTTGTAGTATATTGGTGGCTCAGTTGAGATACTGTAGACTACGTTGACTTTCGTATCTCACTTTTCAAAAACATCAATGAGAAAACTGGAATTGCAGTGGAATATGAGTTTGAATGTGCAAATTAATCGCATAAGAGAAATTATTTTTAAAATTCTTCTAAAGATACTGATTGCAATAAAAGTTTAGTTAGATTTTGAACCAGCAATATAAAGAAATAGGGCTGGATCCAAAGGCTTCTTCCAAAAGCACTTTTTTGTCCTGGGGGTGGGGGGGAGTGATATTCACAGAATCCCTACTCCCACTGCAGACCACAGTGACTCTTTCGTACTCTCCTATTTTTGATACCGCTAACAAATGTGTAATTAATAAATGATATTATTCTCCTTCATAATCATCCAAATAGTATTAAAAAGGGATCTAAAAGAAGGCTATAAGAAATCACTCCGTTTATCTCTTTGGGGGATTTTTTAATCAATATATATTCTTATTACTGAACATGCCCAACAAATGTGCAAGAGAATCTTCAGATTTTTTTTTAACATGTCCAACATATAGTGCCCTGACCTGGATGGCCCAGGCTAGCGTAATCTCATCAGATCTCATCAGCTAAGCCGGGTCAGGCCTGGTTAGTGAATGGATGGGAGATCACCAAGTCCAGGGTCGCTATGCAGAGGCAAGCAATGGCAAACCACCTCTGAACATCTCTTGCCTTGAATGGCCATAAGTTGGCTGTGACATCACTTTACACACACGCACACACACATAGTACCATGAAGCGTATCTAAGGGCCTATATAGGACTGGAAACATCACGCACACACACATAGTGCCATGAAGCGTATCTAGTTTCTAAGGGCCTATATAGGACTGGAAACATCTCAGTCAGCTGAGTGAGATCTTGGCTCAGCTTCTGTTCCTTCCTTTTTCTGGGTCTTTAAGCCTGGTTGTGGCCTAGGGTTGCCATCCTCCAGGTGGTGATTGGAGATCTTCTGCTATTACAACTGAACCCCATTGAAGTCCTTCCCCTTCACACAGGGGTCATTTCATAGAAAAAGAGCTAGGGTATCCCCAGGAGACAAAGATAAGTTCACCTGGAGAAAACAGCTACGTTGGAAGGTGGACTCTATGGGACTAAACCCCATTGAAGTCCTTCCCCTCCACAAACCTAAGCCTTATTCAGGCTCCACCCTCGAAATCTCCAGAAATTTCCCAACGTGGAACTGGCAACCCTATTGTGGCCAGAGGCACAAGCATTTTGGCAGGAACTGAAGGGTGAACCCAAAGGGATTTTGGCCCTTGGTTATATGCCTTTGTTTTATAGCCTATGGTGCTGACTGAGCCAAACTGGTGGGTCCAGGGCCAGCTCAGTGTGTTGGAGTATTGTACCATTTGCTTCAATTGTATTTTTGTATTCTGTAAGCCACTTTTGAGTCCTTATTGGGGAGAAAAGCAGGGTAGAACTACTAAACAAATAATGATTGCTCTCTTGGTGAGTGGCAAGTTTAAACTCCCTTTCAACTAGCAAAAGGGCCGCAGAAAACGAAAGGGCCACTCTTAAGGGTGGCTTTGTAGGTTATCATTATAATTTAGCCGGTTTATATAATTATCATGATTCTCTGTCATCGGGTGCTATTCCTGCAGACAAATCTTTAGAGCAACATCACACCATTACTAAAGCAATATTTACTGGATGCTCCGGCTCTGGAGAAAAGGAAAAGACCCACATCTTCTGTGAAATAGCACTCTGTGGTTTGCATCAGCAGTTCAAACTAGCTGGTATAAGTGTCTTACATCTTGCTCTTCCTCATGTTAATATTAAGTTGTGCTATTATCCCCCAGATCTCCTAGTTTTCCCTTCCCTCTCTTTGAGTTGTTGCTTAGTCCTGGTGAGGCGGCACATGGGTGGAAGAAGTCAGGAAGGAATAGTACCTCTCCAGTCGCCATTTATGTGAAATTAAAGCACAATAGATAATGGAAGAATGCCATCACCAATGCTATACGAGCCATAAGGGTGAGCTCCTGGCCCTATGTCCCAGCTCACGTCCACCCAGCGGTTCGAAAGCCCGTTAAAGGAAGAGTAGATAAAATGGGGACCTGCTACTAGAGCAGGGGGGCACCCACCTCCGGTGTAGCGGCGACGGCGGATGAGCAGAGAATGGAGGAACGATGTGCGGCGGCGGCGGAGGAAAGAATGGCGGCTGACGAGGCGATGGGCAGGAACGGAGGCCGGACGAATGAGGCGCGGAGGCGGAGCAACGCAGCAGGCCGGAGCCTGACTTGGACAGAGGCCGCTGCAGAGCATGCGCAGAAGCGCGAAGTGGTCCGGGCCTAAAGAGTTACGTCTGCCGAAAACGACGGAAGTGCAAAAAAGACCAGCGCCGAAAGAAGAGCCGCCGCTGGGACTGTCCCCTCGCAAAAGAAAGATCTGCTACAGAAGAAAGGGTGCCTGGTAAGGCTTCTCACCTCCCTACTTACATGTGGCCCAAGATTAGGACTGTGTTAATTAATTAGAATTGTAAGCCGCTCAGAGCCCCTGGGGGGGGGGTGAGCGGGATAGGAAATCGAATTAAATAAATAAAAAATAGCAAAATGGTAAAAGAGGAAGGGCTCTTGGAAGAACAGGACCAAGGAAGCCAACTCCGCACTACTTCCCATAAAATCAATCTTCAGTTGCAGGGATGAAAACAATGGCTACCAGAGAATAAACTAATTGAGGGGATGGCAGAACTGATCATTTAGTGGGTGCTTAGTATTGGAGAGGTCTCCTAAAAGAGAGTCGTAGTAAAAGCAGTCATGGGGCCTGCCTTCAGTTTCAAAAACAGCACTGCAGTAGCAGTGGGAGAAGCTATTAGCCTCTTAGTGGGAAAAAGGAACCTTTTAATATGAGTTCCGTTGGCCACCTTAAGCTCAGTGTATGCTATTTTTCAAAATACTATAGCATGTGTGTGTGTATGTATGTGTGTGTTTATGTGAGTGGTGTATATTTTGTCTGACTAAACAAAAAAGTGATTTGTTTGAAGAACCAGCATTAATTTCCTCAGGAGCCTTATGAAAAAAATATCAAGGGTGAGTTGGAGTTGTGGTGACAGAGCTTTTCAGCATGTCAGGAGAAAAGCTGCTGTTGATAGTAACACATGGCAACCAGATCCCAGTGTATGCATAGGGTTTATAGAGTGGAGCTTGTTCATTAACTTTCCCTTCATGAACATGCTGGCCAGATAACTTCACCGGTCACACTTAATGTACCATCACATGTCTGTGGGGGTCAAATATTCGTAATATCCAGCTGCAGTTCAGGTTGAGTTTCAATAAGGTTTCGGACTAGACCATGAAATCTTAATATTTCGGAGCATTATTAATCTTTGCTGTCTAATGTGCTACATGAAGCTTTCATAAAGGACAGAGAGAATCCATTGGTCAACACATGTTTGAATTAGGAGTCTGGAAATATTTGTTTCTCAACTTTAGCCCAAAATGCAATTTTAAATCTGTCAGTGACACAAAACAAATGAATCATAGTATGTCCAGGCTAAGTTAAGATCCTCAACAGCTACTGCTTTGCAAGTTCCAGGAAAGGAGAAGATGCAGATAGCTTGGAAAAGTTCTGAAAACAATGGTCAGTTTGAGGTGGTTATGGAATCATAAGTAAATCTATATATTTAATTCTAAATCAGGCACCAGAGTGCAGATCAAAAAAATTAGCACAATGGGGCCAGGTACAGAAGGGAAGAACATGGGTTTGCCAAAAACATGTTATTAGAAGAAGAACTAAAATTAAATTAAAAAGTTTTAAAATGCCAAAATCTCATGAAATTATCTCATGAGTTCTTAGCAGCTGGTATAAGTGTCTTACATCTTGCTCTTTCTCCTGTTAATATTAAGTTGTGATGTTGTCCCCCAGTTGCATAAGCAACTGCAGATATCAATTTGTGGTTACCAAGCTAATCCTAAATGGCTGCTGTATTTTCATTTTGAAATTGGAGGTGAGTTATAGGGATACAAGAGTGGTCAGGCAGGAAAGGGAGGAAGCAATGAGAGTGAAGGGAGGGAGGGTAGGAAGGAAGGAAATGGAGCAAAAGTGAGGGGAAGGGGACGGGAGGGA
>NW_015165850.1:76545-79822 GCF_001447785.1 Gekko japonicus | reverse complement strand
ATGGAAAGTGGCAGACAAGGGGGGGCTGAGAAAAGAGGGAAAGAAGGAAGCAGAGAAATGGGAGAAACTCTGGAGGCTACGAAGGGAAGGGAAGCAGAGACAGAAGGGTAGGAGGACCATTGGGGGATGAGATTTTCCCACACAGTGAGTCTTCATAGGTCCTCTGTTTGTATAGCATTAATCTCTGACCTTGGAAATGAAAGCTCTTCAATACAGCCTAGGATCCAAAAAGTTTGGTGTATGTGCATAATGAAAAATGGGCAGCACATCAGCATTAAAATCATAGGGAACACTTTCCCTATGAGGAAAGGTTAAGGCGCTTAGGGCTCTTTAGCTTGGAGAAACGATGACTGAGGGGTGACATGATTGAGGTTTATAAGATTATGCATGGGAAAGAGCAGGTAGAGAAAGAGGTACTTTTCTCCCTTTCTCACAATACAAGAACTCGTGGGCACTCCATGAAACTGCAGAGTGGTCGGGTTAGAACAGATAAAAGGAAGTACTTCTTCACCCAAAGAGTGATTAACACTTGGAATTCACTGCCACAGGAAGTGGTGGCGGCTACAAGCATGGATGACTTCAAAAGGGAATTAGATAAGTATATGGAGCAGAGGTCCATCAGTGGCTATTAGCCACAAGGTATAGATAGGGGCTCTGGGGCAAGTGATGCTCTGTCTTCTTGGTGCTTGGGGGGGTCAACAGTGGGAGGGCTTCTAATATCCTGGCCCCACTGGTGGCACTGGTATTTCTGGCCACTGTGTGACACAGAGTGTTGGACTGGATGGGCCTTTGGCCTGATCCAACATTGGCATCTCTTATGTTCTTATGTTCTTAACATTAGTCTTGCAAAATCTTACAGCATCCTTTTTAGTGTAATGACGCAGTCCAAAGAAACACCAGAGAATCATAATAGCACAAAGAAAACTGACTTCCCTAACACATTCAGTTACATCTGATTTTGACTGCTGCCCATACAAAGATGATTGGCTTGCTAGCAGCCGATGGAGGAGTCAGGAGCAGGTAACGTTCCCCCCCAATCCCGCCGGTTTCTCCCCACAGCCAGGCTGTTCCATCTCAGAAGCTGCAGTCCAAAACCAGGGAGTGGAAAGCGCGGAGTGGTGCCCACACGCCACCCACCCCGGCCTCGATACACCCCGGGCAAAGTTCAACCCGGCGAGCTGCAAGCAGGGCGCTCAAACTGCCAAGGCCTCCCTCAGGCACAGAACACTCTCCAGTCCCCGTGGCTCAGCATTGGGCTTGTCGGGTGCGCTGCCACTTCAGCGCGTGGGAGGGAAGGCGCCGGCCGGCGGCGTGATGGCGAAGCCCTGCGAGAACGGCTACTTGGAGGCCGGCTTGGAGGAGGTGTCCCTACGGCGCCCCCACCTGTGGCTCTGCCAGGTGTGCTCCTGCAGGCGCTTCCTGCAGCGGCACTGCCTGGTGCTGCTGATATAGCTCCTATGGGACAAATCGCACTGGTGCGCAAGGGCCGAGAGTGCTGCTCAGCCTTATCTGCCTCAACGGAAAGCTGCACCTCGTTCCCCCCTCTCCCGCCCCTATTTCTTTAGGTATGTATGTCTTTAATGTGCCAACAATGCTATTCTCCCCCCCCACGTGAGGACCCGGCGGCTTGCAGCTGCCCCTGCCTCGCTGGCCCCCGGCTGCCTGCCCGGCCGGCTGGGCTGCCGGCTCCGAAGCGGCGGCAGTGAGACCATCTGCAGAGCGTTCCCTGCGCATGCGCAGGGAATGCTCTGTAACTTTTGGGGGGATTTAAATATCCCCCAATATATTTTCAAAGTTTTTCGATTTTTGTGCACACATGGGGACCAGCCCACGTGTGCACAAACCTTTCCCTCCCCCCCAGGTGGCCCCGGAGCACGGATTTAGATATCCGCACAGACGGGGCCACTTGGGTATTAGATATATAGATAGAATGTTAGAATTGGAAGGGACCTTGCAGGTCATCTTATTATAAAAACAGACCGCTTTACCAAACAAATCATTAACTTTATTTTGCAATAATAATCATTCTCATTTGAAATATGTAACTGAAAAATGGATTAAAAGGGTCCAATGGAAAGCTGTCACCACACTGTCCTTTACTTAAATTACTTGGACACTTCCCGAAAACCAACTACTAAACTACTCTAAAACCTGGGGAAACAGAGAACGGAAAGCAAACTGAGCACTGAAGGGAGGGAAAACAATGCAGAAGGGGGGGGATCCCAACAGACATGAAAAGCGAAAGTGATGGGAATGCAGTACAACAAAGAAAACCCGATGGACATATGCACACGGTGAAAGTGAGGGAAAACACCCATGCATAAGAGGCCTTTGTCACTGAGGACACATATGTGTTCATGGAGGGCAAAGAATCAAGCCATACTCCCATATTCCTGACTGAGTTGACTGTAGAAAGATGGATCCCATCAAGGATGGGTAGAAGGGGCCACCCCAGTGGTCCAGGCTTCCCCAGCCACATAATCTCTGTCTTGGATGGATTCAGCTTCAACCAACTCTTACCTAGCCATTCCACCACTGCATCCAGGCTGGAGGCCAAGACTGGAATTCCAGTTATCGATCACTCCTTAAATAAGAAGCAGAGCTGTGTGTGTGTGCATATTGATGGCACCCCACTCCAAACCTCTTGACAGTCTCTGACAGAGGATGCATATAGTTGTTAAATAACATTGGGGAGAGAATCGACCGCTGTGGAACGCCACAGGTTAGGGTCCATGGTGATGACCTCTCTCCACCCATGACTACCCTCTGGGACCAACCCTGGAGGAATGAGGAGAACCAGCTCAAGGCTGCACCCCTCACACCTAGGGAGGCTAGGCAGCTGACCAGGACCAAATGGTCTGCTGTGTCAAAGGCAGCAGACAGATCCAATAGGATCAGTAGTGCCATCCTGCTTGCACCAAGGTGTAACTGAAGATCATCAACCAGAGCAACCAGAGGTGTCTCAGTCCCGAACTCCGGCTGGAAGCCAGATTGGAAGGGATCTAGGGCAGATGTCTCATCCAGGAATTCTTGGAGCTCTTCACCCACTGCTTGCTCAATCACCTTTCCCAGAAATGGAAGTTTAGATACTGGGCAGTAATTGGCTAGGTCCCTCTCATTTAACAATGACTTTTTCAGGAGGGGTGTCATCAAGGGTCGTTTCATAGAAAAAGAGCTAGGGGAACTCATTAGCATAACTCATTAGCATATGCCACACCCCCTGCCATCACCGGAAGTGTGTCATAAGGCCACACCCCCTGCCATCACCGGAAGTGTG
>NW_015165850.1:38493-76308 GCF_001447785.1 Gekko japonicus | reverse complement strand
AGGGAGAGAGAGAGAGAGAGAGAGAGAGACAGACAGACAGACCTAGGGGTGGGTCCCCAGGTGTGTATATAGTTGGCCAGCTGGCCGTTTGTCTTTGTCGTGTTGTGTACCAGTAAACCATGGTGATCACTACATCAGTCTCAGTGGTTTCTTCATGCGTTTAACCCACTACACTTCAGGCACTCTCAGTCACACGCAGTAACCAATGCCATCGAGGAAAGAGCATGCAGATGGCTCTGGGCTTGGGAGATGGGAGAGGTCATGAACAGGCAGGGGAGGATGCACAGATGTGGGGCATATGGATGGGGGCAGAAAGGGAGGTGGTGGGCAGAAGAGAGGGGGCCCCTGAGTGCTCTTTGGCAACACTAAGGAGGAGAGATTATCTGTCGGCTAATACAGTGCTTGGAAATCTATCCCAATACGAATCCATTTCAAAAGCAACAGAAACAAGCTATAAAGTCAACATAAAATACTGCAGAATTGCCGAGCCAGTAATGCTTTTTTGAGTAATGAAACTTCATAGACATTTTGTTTCAACAGTAGCTTTAAATACTAAGTAGATCTAAAAGCTGTATAAACAATGCTAATCTATTTCCACTCTTAGCTTTTGCTTAAGCATTTTATAGAAGCTGGAGAATTTTGGCATGGAAAGCACAAACCTTTTTTTAAAAAAAAATTGGGATCCAGATCTTGGTGGTTTATGTTTCTGTGTGTGCTCCGTGCCTCGCAGCAACATCTGCTAGCAGTTAATTTGCAACAAGGGGGAATGTCACCGCAGAAAGTAGACTTTATTTTAAAATAAACTCTAGAAAAATATTACTGGGGCAAAAATAAATGTGCATCAGAAAGAAGAAGTGGGTGGTAGCTACCCACGAACCGGATGGTCTTTATAACGATTCAAAAGAGTCAGCGTATTGCAGAATACCACTCTGTCCCTGTGAAAGGCTGCCAGCCATCAGCAAGCCTTGAACCAGGGCATCTTCTATGGCCTCTCGTCCTCTTTCCTCCTGGCACCTTTATTGTAAGAACATCCTGATCACCGGTGGGTTTTCATGTGCAGCAGAACTGAAGAAAAGCAAACCACAATTTTATTTATGGGATTTTTATCCTGCCCTCCCCCAAAGACTGGCTCAGGGTGGGTTACAAGGTACCAATAAAAACATATAAAACAGTCCCATATAAATTTCAGTTAAAATCTAAAAACCAATTAAGCTACATGATGGTGAGATGGTAATACATAATTCTCAGGGATATACTCAGGAGAGGGCCATCGAAATTATACTTGGGCCCCGCCCCCAATCTGTGATATGTTGATATAACTGACATCCTGGGCCATTCCCCCTCCCCCCCGCCTATCAGCAAGAAAAGTTTGGCTTTTCTTTTGCTGACAGTCAGAGAAATGCGGCCTTAACATCAGGCAAGTAGCAAAGACCATGAAAGTAAAATATAGAAAACAAGATTTATTTAGACAGTAGAATGGTTGCATTAGCCAGTAGCAGGCAAAGGGCAGATTTGTGTGAAAATAGTAATTTTCAGTTTGTTTTGTCTCAGGTTTCAATGCCTTTTTTGGGGTAAAAAATTATAATTAGACAAGCCCATGACATGCAGCTTTTTTTTTTTTTAAGTTGTTCATGGACTTTGCAATTCTACTAATACCACTTAACATGCAGGTGGCTGGTCCTGGATGGCCTCTTTATGCTGTCACAGAAGCTTCTTTGGCTGTCACGTCAGAGATGCTAAGCCAATGGCAGCCAAAAGGACTGTCACAGCCCCTATCGCCAGGTTCACTGTGACACCAGAGCAAATGGCCAGATCTGGGTTGGGAAATTCCTGGAGATTTTGGGGGTGAAACCTGAGGAGGGGGTTGGGGGAGGGGAGGGACTTCAATGGGGTATAATGCCATAGAGTCCACCTTCCAGAGTGGCTGTTTTCTCCAGATGAATTGTAATACCAGGAGATCTCCAGCCACCACCTGGTAGTTCACGGGAAGAGTTGATAAGATAAAACAAAATACAACCGTGAAATATACAATGAGGGCCAATGTTCCCTCTAACCTGTGGAGTATTGTGAGCAAAAATTCTGCTTTGTGACCTACTGGCATTAAAGTTGTGAGTGAGCGGTTTGGCTTCTGCATAAATCAGTTTGCTCTGGAGCCATCCTTCCTGAGCTAAGACAAAAATGCGTGAGCTGGAGGATAAAAAACTGTGAGCCAGCTCACACCAACTCAGCTTAGAGGGAACACTGATGAGGGCTATTACTTGTTTATAATTTTGAAATTTTCTTTAAAGCCATATACATGAAAAAACTCCAAAGGTTACACTATTTCCCATAAAGATTTTAACTGAGAATTTAAACAAGAATAATCTTCCAAACTTTGAAAAACATGAGCTGACAATGTTCTTGGCTATGAAGCCCACTCTAAGGATTTGCCATCCCAACTCCGCAGCTGTGAGTAGTCAGTTGGAGGAAACTTTGGAAACAATCCAATTTTATATTGTAAGTAGCAGGCTATAGAGGGATGAGAAACAAGCAACAAAAAGATTTTAAAATGTGAAACTTTAAGTATGACTTTTGTAAATGTCTTTAGGCTTCATAAATGTCTTGTTCATGTATATTTCAGTTCATAGAGCTAGCAGGAAGAAGGAACACGCCCCCAAACACATCCTAGCCTGAGTGATTCAACAAGCAAATCCTTAGAGTGGACTGCATCGCCATGTCAACTCATGTTTTTCAAAGTTTGGAAGATTATTCTTGTTGAAATTCTCAGTCAAAATCCTTATGGGAAATAATGTAACTTTTGGAGTTTTTTAAATGTATATGGCTTTAAAGAAAATCTCAAAGTTATAAATAAGTAATAGCCTTCATTGTATATTTCACAGTTGTATTTTGTTTTAGTTGGCAACCTTAATTAGCCAATTGACTCAACATAGGTAAGACATCAAGGAGGTAAGCGGGCAAGAAAGACTGTACAAGGGAGAATTTATTGATTTATTTGCTTCTTTTCTATCCTGTCTTTCTCCCCAAGGGGGACCAAAAGAGTATTCTATCATTCTTCTCACAACAACCTTGTGAGGCATGCTAGGCTGAGACAGTGACTGATCACCCAGTGAGTTTTCCAGGGCAGAATGGGGATTTGAGTCTGAGTTTCCCACATATTGTTACAACATTCTAGCCAGTTCATTATACTGACTCTCTATAGCCAAAACCACAGCCCATTGTATTGATAGTATTTTTCTGGTTCTAGAATAAATCATCCTATGAATTAATTGTCATGTGCAGGAGCATGTCTCTGTATGGGCTGGAGGACAAGATATGTGACCTTATGGTGGCCTGTGGCCTTTGTGCTTCAAATTACTTCACGTAGATCCATTTGCCATTTTGTTCCTATGGTGAAAAGGATAGTTTTATGGTAAAATAGTTAATTTTTTTTTTGGTATCTTGAGAGAATGCAGATTGCTGGACTGTTATCAACACACCGACACTTAATTTAATCAAAGTGTTATATTTAGAATCAGTATTATCATCACTAATACAGCACAACAACTACTCATCATGTAAATGCTTCTTGAAAATGCTAAAGTTAACCTTATCTTTCTTTAACTAGACTGATTGCAGCTCACGGAGGAGTAATTAGGGGCTGATGGAGACTATTTGAGGACCATATTTTCTATTTATGGTGATTTTTTCTGTTCAATTCTGGTCAATGTTGAGGAATGAGGCATCTGAGTGTGCTGTCCATGGGCTCAACATCTTGTTGAATGAGCCATTGAATATGTTAAATCATATTAAATCAGCAGCTGGGTCACACTTCCAAAGTAAGACTGACTGAAACTGGGAGATTGTTGCGGGGGCTGCTAGGTAATCTCCTGTTGCCTGATGGGAGGGGTACCTGGAAAAAGTGGCAGAGTGCAGGATCCTCTTGTGCTCATTTTTCTCCATTGCTGCACGGCACTTCCCTCACTGCCAAATAGATCAGTGTGGCATCACCAGTCGGATATTGAGCCCTCTGCTAGGTATTGGGCCTCAGCAGGTTGTCAAATATTATCAGCCCCTGGGTCTCAGCCAGGTTATTGATAATTTAGGAAGAAGAAGAAGAGGTTGGATTTATACCCCACCCTTCACTACCCAAAGGAGTCTCAGAGCGGCTTACAAACTCCTTTCCCTTCCCCTCCCCACAACAGGCACCCTGTGAGGTAGGTGAGGCTGAGAGAGCTCTGAAAGAAACTGCTCTTTTTCAAGGACAGCTGTGCCAGAGCTTGTGACTGACCCAAGGTCACATCAGCAGGTGCAAGTGGAGGCGTGGGGAATCAAACCCAGTTCTCCCAGATTAGAGTCTGCGCAGTTAACCGTGCACTTAACCAATGTTCCCTCTAAGCTATGGAGTCTTGTGAGCAAAAATTCTACTTCGTGAGCTACTGGCATTAAAGCTGTGAGTGAGCGATTTGGCTACTGCATAAATTAGTTTGCTCTGGAGCTCTCCTTCCTGAGCGGAGACAAATATGCGTGAGCCAGAGGCTAAAAAACTGTGAAGCTAGCTCACACTAACTCAGCTTAGAGGGAACACTGCACTTAACTATGCACTTAACCACTACACCAACTGGCTACAGGAGGCAGCCTGTAAAGGTACTAGACAGTCCTGCTCTCCAAGTAAAACATGCAGTGGTATTCTCAGATGGCACTGCTTTGATACTCTGTTGGTCTCATCCAAGAGTCTATATCCACTTCACAGAAGTATAACTGAAATAGGTTCCATCACACCTAATCCCTCAGGTCTAGTTCTGTTATAGCAAGATTTCTTCAAGATTAGGAGGTAAGACTGGACAACTTTAAATTTGAGATAACATGCGCCATGAGCAGACATTAGACAGGTTTGTGGAGGGAACCCCCCCCTCCTTGGCTTGTTTGCAGCCTGTCACAGACCAGATGTTCAGGAATAGAATTGCTCTGACCCAAGAAGAGTTTAAATAGGACACAGAGCCAATTAAAAAGGGGGGCCCTGAGAACTAATCAGGGTCTGTGTGATGTCTACAAGAGAGGTGAAGAAATTCTGTTACTTCCTGGGTTTTCTGAGCTGACGATATGGTTGAAGCTCTTGACAGAGTTCTGGCCCTGTAGAAATCAGCACCTGGGAAGAATCCTCTTCTGTAGAATATTAAATAGTCAGGCTGTGTATTTCTTTGACAGAAGTAAAACTGAACCAGATAGAGAAAGAAGGTATTTTGTACAGGGCCACCCATTAAGCATTGGTCTCAATGCCAGATTTTTAAGCTACTTGACCACACCAGCCTCTGCTCAGTATTATAAAACATGATTTAATATATTGTATAACTTCACTGTCGATACTCTTCCATAGCAGCCAAATGGAACTTTTCTGGCTTTTAACATTTTTTTAAAATGCCACCAGGAACCAGTAAAAATGTAAAGGTAACATCCTTGCACAAAACTCAAGAGGATTTGGCAGAAACAGAACTGCAGAAGAAATGCTTCCTTTGATGAAAACCAATGGGAACTTTTCCACTGACCCCAGCAGTGCCAGAATTTTATTCCAAGAATACATATAAAAAGTCTATTTCCAGATTCTCAAGAGTCACAGTCAGTTTCAGTATTGGTCTTGTGGTTCAGGTCCAGCAGAGTCCAAGGATACCTGCAGATGTGGATCATTTTTACAAACGCTTGCTAAACTTGGTTAATATCAATGTGATAATCCCCTTGGCCCAATTTGTGAGGCAAACAGCTCATGTTTCCCATAACTGCATAACATCACAATGAAAAAAAATCCATAGCACTGAATGAACAACACTTAGAAAGGATTTAGGCTGGAATTTGAATGGAAATGAGAAGAGCTGTGCTAGATTGGACCAAAGGCCCTTCTAAGCCAGCATGCAGTTTCCCAGATAGCTAGATGATTCTGGGAAGCCCACAAGCAATACTGGAAGGTAGCTGCACTCTCCTGTTATTCCCACCCAACATGTGGTATTTGGAGGTACACTGCTTCTAAACACATAATTTTTGTATGCAGCAGTTTATTATAACCTCATGTAGTTTCGTAACAATAAGAAATCTAGCTTTTCTTGAATAAAGTTTGGGTCTTTAAATCTTCACATATATTGTCTTAATTTACACGATTAGCAGAATCAAGCGTGGTGAAGTTTTTCCTGCTTTGTTACCATTGTGACTTTAAGTTGAGGCGTAAGGGTTCTTCCTCATGTAAAACAGAGAAACAAACTACAGCTATCATGTTGGACAGAAGGTTAGTCTGAGCCTTTTCCCTAACAATTAGTTTGGTATGGATTGAGATTCCCCACCCCCTCAAAAATGCACCCCATTCTGCTTGCAGTGCTATAATGTGGGTTGCATGAACGGGGCTTTAGTAATCGACATTTAAGGTGCTAAACCAAGACTCCATTCTCACATTATGTATTGACTAGGAGTAAGGGCCATTGTGGGAAGAAATACAAAGAGCTCTAGAAGGAAGCTCCAGATGATTGTCCCAGCTGTGGCTGGTGGGGTGGCAGAGGGAAGGGGAAAATTGAGGGAGGCAAGCCATGTTTCTTTCCTTCTGTTTAGCTATAAGGCAGGGCTGTCTCAAGTCATTTTGCTGCCCCAAGTGTGTAGTATGGGAGGACAGTCTCATGGTAACAAGTATGGTTCCCTCCACCTCTGACATTATTTTTTTGGGGGGGATGTTATGCAGTGACAGCTAAGGTAGAAAAGCACCTCCTCCTATGCCATGTTTTCTGGGTTCCAAGGGTCTGGAAAGCGGTTCCATAGCCAATTACATGGTTGCCAACTCTGGGTTGGGAAATACCTGTAGATTTGAGGGGTAGAGCCTGGGGAGGGCAGGGTTTGGGATGTGGAGGGACTTCAGCAGGGTATAATGCCATAGAGTCCACTGCCCAAAGCAGCCATTGTCTCCAGGGGAACTGATCTTGGTCATCTGGACATCAGTTTTAATATCTGGAGACCTGCAGGATCCGCCTGGAGGCTGGCTTATGTTAATTTGGGGCTATGCAGTCGCAGCTAAGGTAGAAAAGCACCTCCTCCTATGTCATGTTTTCTGGGTTCCAAGGGTCTGGAAAGTGGTTCCATAGCCAATTATATGGTTGCCAAAACAGGGCAGGCAGTGTGTGGGGAGGGGCTCGAATTATGTCTGCTGGCCTTGCAGTGGTGAAGCTTCAGGTATCAAGGCAGACCAGGGAAAACTTTACTTGCTGAAGTTCTGCTGTTACAACAGGCACAGAAGCCATGCCAGGAAGAAATCTAGCAATCTTACACTGAGTGAATATGTATGTTACCTTGACCATGCAGGAGAAGAAGAGCCAGCATCTGGAAGTATATACAGCTAAAGCAGGAGGCAGCATGGTATACTATTTAGATTGCCAATTAGAGCTAAGCAGGCCCAGGGTCAAATTCTTACTGTGCCACAACATTCACTAGATGCCCTTGGCCCAAAACAGGGTCAATCACTCTAATTGAGAATAGACTACCACATTGGGTTATGGTGGGGATAAGAACGTAGTAAATAAAAAATAATCATGTAGCTGAGTTCCTTGTAAGATAAGTGGGATAAACAATAGAGCTCCAAAATAACATAAATCAATTCTTGGCTGAGCTTCTGATGCTGTACTTAAAGTCACTTGACCACTTTATTATATTTAGGATAGTAAAGCTACAAAGCATTTTTCAGGGATGTGTTAATGGAGTAATTTAAGACGTCACTAGTGCCTTTCACAGCTCAGTGTCAAAAATACTTCCTAATTAGGCCTCTGCTACAGCTGCAGTTCAGGAGCCAAAACCACTAGATGGCAGTGTCGCTTCGCTGAAATTCCACTTCCTGCGAACCTTTCTGGTAGTAAATCAGGATGTCAGCAAGGATGAGAACAGGAGGCTTATCCAGACGATCAGTCAAATCATGCTGCAACCACATCGGGTAATAGGACAGTTAAAAGTCTATAAGTAACAGATGCAGGAAAGGGTGGCCTTGTTGCAGAGGGTTAGATTACCAAGTGGGAAGATTTTCCAACAGGGGAGAGAGGACATTGATGATATTCACAACTTTTTTTTTAAAGGGCTCCTTGTATACTTTGGTCTTTTAATGATTGAGACTGATGCTCCCTTGTAGAGCATTTTTTTTTTTTTGCATGTGGAAGGTCCCAGGATTGATCCCTAACACCTCCCCTCCAAAGATCTCAAATAGCAGGTGTTGGGGGAAAGAGAGAACCTTCTCTGCCTGGAGTCTGCCAGTGACCAGTGTTTTCCCAGCTTCTGGGCTGGGACCCAAAAGCGGTCACACAAAGCCTCTGAAAGTGGGTCACAGGCCAGACCTCCCTAATGGTGGCTCCTGCCTTTCCTTCCTGCCAACTTCTAATATTCTCATCTCCCCTTCCTTCTATGTGACAATAATGAGATAAAAGTCATCAGGAAACAAATACCACCTTCACTATAGTAGCTGAAAGAAGGAGGGGAGGCTGGAGGGTAGGTGGGAGCTGTGCAGTATGCCATGGAAACGCCAGAGGAGGATAGGAAGAGGCACGGGCGTGTGTGGGCTTTGTCTTGGTGCTGCTCCTTCAGCAGCCCAACCTGTTGCCCAGCCCCCTGCACCGAGCCCCTCGTCGCCAATCTCTTCACTCCCATCTGCCATATTCATGTATCTCCTCAACCCAATCCCCCCATGCGTGCCTCCTCAAACTTTGGGTCTGGCCCAGCTGGCAGAGAAGAAGGTTGGGGTTCACAGTGGGGACAGGTATACCGTTTTGTGTGGAGTTTGTTGGCATCTCAGAAACATCTGGTTGGGCACTGTAGAAAACAGATGGGTGACGAGGTCATAGTGTACCAAACAACCTTGGGCTAGTCCTGGACGGGTCACCCATCATACAAAGTAAATTTGGATATGTGGGTCACCACCCGAAAAAGGCTGGGAACCACTGAGTTAGATGATGCTGAGCTGGATAAATCAGTCACCAGATGCAGTAGAAGACGACATCAGGTGCTTAGTAGGATGCTACACAGAAGGACTAGGGTTGCCAGCTTTTAAACTGGTCCCCTTAATATAAGTTTGATCTTCAAGTAATTATCAGGTGACGTTATTTACCTCCATGCCTGAAAAGGTTCAGCTGCCCATTTTCTCTTATTAAATCAGATCAGTCACCAGATGCAGTAGAAGATGACATCAGGTGCTCAGTAGGATGCTACACAGAAGGACTAGGATTGCCGGCTTTTAAACTGGTCCCTTTAATATGTTTGATCTTCAAGTAATTATCAGATGACGTTATTTACCTCCATGCCTGAAAAGCTTCAGCTGCCCTACTCGATCCTCACAACAATAACACCAGGGTAGGCTGAGAGTGTGTGACTGGCCTAAGGTCACCCAGCAGCCTTCCACGGCAGAGCAGGGTTTCAGTCCCTGTTGTCCCTGGTCCTAGCCTGACACTCTAACCACTATGCCACGCAGCCTCCAAAGGACATCCCCCCCAGTCCAGTTGGCAACCTGAAGAAGGACTTTTCTGTACCAGATGTTATCTTGTGCAAAGTTGTCTTTACGGGCCAGATTTGGAAGAAAGGAAAAACAACAATGTATTATGTTTCAGTGAGAATTGTCCGTTTCCTAGATCACTTAGCGGAACTGTTCCCGTGGATCAATGGCCTTTGTTGGGTTTTGGGTTTTTTTGCTTATTTAATTACAGTATTATAGCAGATGTTATCTTGTGCAAAGCTCTCCTTACGGGCCAGATTTCAAAGAAAGGAAAAACAACAACAATGTATTGTGTTTCAGTGAGAATTGTCTGTCTCCTAGATCAGTTAGCGGAACTGTTCCCCTGGATCAATGGCCTTTGTTGGGGTTTTTTTTTTTTGCTTATTTAATTACAGTATTATAACCCTGCTCTTTCTCACAATAACACAATTAAGACAAATAAAACCTGTATGGTGCATAAAATAGTGATAATAAATCTAAAAAAGAAACAATTGTAATGATGAGATGAACTTTTCAGTTAGGTGAATGAAAGGACTTGATACTTTGTTGTCGGTTGAACCTGATGAAAATCTTTTTTGAAAATGGGGCCCATTTTGCACTGCCATTCATAGGTCTTGGCGTCAGGATGACTGACATGTTATTTCCTTCTCTTTTTAAACATTACTATATTTTTATAAGTTGAATTCTTGTTGGGACATTTATCTCCAGGTTGGAGGGGGGGGATTAATGCATTTATTTGGGGGAATTATAAAAAAATGGCCTTAATGCCATTATGGTTATAGAAGAGAAGTCTTGTTGCTTTAAAAGTTAGAAATGTAGGCTACCAGCATGTTAGCATGTGATCAAAATCTAATGCTGACAGTTTAAAACACCTGCAATTGGCCTACGGTTGACCTTTCCCCCTCTGACTGGTTTAATAATTTGCCTTGTCTCCAGAACAGGTTGTAGAAATGAAGGTTAGAACCTTTCCTCTGAAAAGCTCTTGTCATTTGGGACTAAGATTTGTGCATGACATTCTGCCCGTCACAAAATACGCACACAGATGACAACTACTTACCTCTTTTATGTCATGACAGAAGCCTGAAATTGCTCGTAAATGAGGAAGAAAGCCATTATTTAATCAATCAAATTATGTCAATTGACTGAAATTTGTCTCCAGTATAAACAAATGGAAGGTCTTTTTTTTTTGTATTCTGAGAAAGCATAGCTAAATTACTTGCAGATCGAGCAATCCGAAATAACATAGGAAGTGAATCAGCAGTCTGACACATTAAAAATAATTGCAGAGATTATGTTGAATCACTCCTTTGTATGGTGCATATGCACCTTCATTTCTGTATGGGGATAAAAATCAATAGTTGCTGCCCTTAAATCCAGTGCTCGTTGAGTTGAATAGGTTCATATTCACTGGGGAGGTGTCCATTATTTATAAGTACACTGATACCAATGGCAAAATAATTGCAGCTTTGGGAAATGTGAGGCGTTGGGTGCCAGGGGCTATTGCTGTCTCCATGTCAGATACACAGTCTTCATAAAAGGAGATCCTGGTAAGATAATTTATACTTGGATTTGCAAGATAGAAAGACCACAATGTGGCTCGCCTGTCTTCTCCCTACTGTTCTTCACGTGTCTTCCTGGCCTGAAAAAAAAGACCAAATTGATGGCACTCCAGCCTTTGTATCCTAACGGAGATCATGTGAAGCTGTGAAAGCAGGGGCTTAGGTTGCTCCCACATGGTGACACTTCCATGCTGTCCACTGATTGCCACCGATGATAGAGTGGCATCTGCAGTGGGAAATGGAGCATCCCTGCGGAGATATTCTCTGTGCTTTCCCTTCATTCCCTCTCATGCCCATCATTTCACTCACTCATGTTCGAGGGCTTTTTTCCCAGCTTTAAAAAAATGTAATGATGTGTGTCATGATCCTATAGCAATATAGCTGCTAGCATTTTAAAAAAGTGGGAAAAGCCTGCCTTTGGTGTGAGCGGGTTGGAGAAATGGTGCTGATGTGGAGGGGAAGGTTAAAAATATGCCCCTTTTGTGTCCTCATGGTGGGCAAATCTGCTTTGACTATGAAAAGCATGTTTCTAGAAAGGTGATACAAAAACAGGTTTCTGAAATAACGGAACAAAGCAAAATGGGGAGAGACGGTAGAATTGAACAATTAGAGGAGAACTGGGGGGGGTGAATGCTTAGCAAAAAGCTTAGCAAAAAGCAAAAATGGAGCAAAACACCCCTGTGAGTGCAACCTTCCAAGAATTCAGCTTCAAAGGGGCCTCCCGCTCCATCAGATATTAGGAAAGTTACACTTTCCTAATATTAGTTATATTCTCTTTTTATTTTAGGGAGAGAAGGCAGCATGGTGTAGCTTGATCTTGTCAAATCTCAGAAGCTAAGCCGGGCTGGTAGTTGGCTGGGAGACCACAAAGGTTGCCACAGCTCTGGATTGGGAAATACCTGGAGCTTTTGTGGGAGGAGCCTAGGGAAGGCCAGGTTTGGGGAGGGGAGGGACTTCAATGTGGCAAAATGCCACAGAGTCCACCTTTGAAAGCGGCCATTTTCTCCAGATGAACTGATCTCGGTCTCTTGGAGATCAGTTGTAATAGTGGGAGATAGGGTTGCCAAGTCAAATTTTCTTACCGGAGGGGGAGCCTCGCCAGGCTCTGGGAGCCGTTCTTTAATGTGCGCGTGCGCGCGCTGCCAGCACGTCACCAGAAGTGACGCGCGACGTCGATCACGTTGAAGGCGTGGCCCCGATCGTCGGAGGGAAAACCATAGAGTTTTCCCTCCGACGATCGGGGCCACGCCCCCAACGTGATTGACGTGGTTGCGTCACCTCTGGTGACACAGCCACTCTGCGCTTCGGGGGGGGGAGTTCCCCTGGGGCCCGATTTCGCGGTGGCAGAAATCGAGCCTCCAAAGCGGGGGTTTACCCGCTCCCGCCCCCACTTGGCAGCCCTAGTGGGAGATCTCCAGCCACCAACTGGTGGTTAGGAGCCCTAGAGACCACCCAGGAAGACTCTGCAAAGGAAGGTAATGGCACACCACCTCTGCTTCTTATGGGCCTTGAAAACCCCTTGCTGGGGTCATTATAAGTCGGCTGCAGCTGGGTGGCTCTTTACACACCCACACACACATACACTTTTCTTTTGCCCTGGTACAGATTTTTTACAAAAAAATTAAAGTGTGGAGGAAAGACTCAACAAGTTGAGGACATGCTCGTTATTTCTATTAGACCTTCTATTAATAGCCTCTGGTATCATTAAACTTTGCATAAGTGACCTCTTACTATTATATTACCAGACTCTATGATAGCAGGGGCTATTAATAGAAAGTACAGTAGAAAAAATGAGCATGTGATTGACCTGTTGATAAATAATATAAGAACACAAGAAACCATGCTGGATCAGGCCAGTGGCCCAGCCAGTCCAACACTATGTGTCACACAGTGGCACAGTCAGGGTTGATTTCTTTTAGGATTGACTGATTTGATCTCCTTGCAATCCAAGGGACTCTCAAGAGTCTTCTCCAGCACCATAATTCAAAAGCATCTTTTCTTCAGCTCTTGGCCTTCCTTATGGTCCAACTCTCACAGCCATACATTACTACTGGGAATTCCATTGCTTTGACCATACGGACTTTTGTTGGCAGGGTGATGTCTCTACTTTTTATTATGCTGTCAAGGTTTGCCATTGCTTTCCTCCCAAGGAGCAGGTGTTTTTTAATTTCATGGCTGCAGTCACCGTCTGCAGTGATCTTGGATCCCAGGAATGTGAATTCTGTCACTGCTTCCATGACTTTCCATTCTATTTGTCAAGGACTGATGCCATGATCTTAGTTTTTTTGATGTTGAGTTTCAAGCCAACTTTTGCACTCTCCTCTTTCACTCTGAGCAAGAAGATCTTTAGGTCCTCTTCATTTTCTTCCATTAGAATGGTATCGTCTGCATATCTGAGGATGCTGACGTTTTTCCCAGCAATCTTTATCCTGGCATGTGATTCATCCAGACCAGCATTTCGCATGATGTACTCTGCATATAAATTAAATAAGCTGGATGACAATATACATGCTTGCTGTACTCCTTTTCCTATTCTAAACCAATCAGTTGTTCCATGTCCGGTTCTAACTGTTGCTTCTTGACCCTTATACAGGTTTCTCAGGAGATATGTGAGGTGGTCTGGTACTCCCATCTCCTTAAGGACTTGCTACAGTTTGTTGTGGTTCACACAATCAAAGGCTTTAGCGTAGTCAATGAAGCAGAAGTAGATGTTTTTCTGGTATTTCCTTGCTTTCTCCATAACCCAGCGAATGTTGGCAATTTGATCTCTCATTCCTCTATCTTTTTGATACCCAGCTAGTACTTCTGGAAGTTCTCTATCCGCATACTGTAGAAGTCTAGCTTGTAGGATCTTGAGCATGACCTTGCTAGCATGTGAAATGACTGCAATTGTGCGATAGTTTGAACATTTGTTGGCATTGCCCTTCTTTGGGATTGGAATGTAAACTGACTGCTATACAAATTACTAAATAGCTCTTATCCAGCAAGGCCTTCCCCCTCTTTGTGATTTGTAGGCCTTCGTTGTGATGCTTCAGGCGGGTGGACCCTTTTTGCTGGATCTGGATCAAATTGTTAGTTTCCATGTCTAGCACCATTGCCAGATCCATTAATTCCACAAGTCTTTGGCTCACTCCTGCAGTGCAGCAACCCCCCCCCCGTACCCTACAGACCCCTGCCATGGAGGAGAGAGGGTCCTTTGCATCGAACATCTCCATGTCCCTCCAAATATTGGTGAAGCAGCAGGTATGGAAATTCTACACCTGGTTGTGGGCAATACAGAGCCAGTGTAGTGTAGTGGTTAGAGTGCTGAAGTAGGATTTGGGGTACCCAGGTTCAAATCCCCAATCATACCATGGAAGCTTGCTGGGTGACTTTGGGCCACTCACATTCCCAGCATCACCTACTTCAGATGGTTGTTGTGAGGATAAAATGGAAGAGAGGAGATGTAAGCCACATTAGGTACCCATTGGGGAGAAAAATGCAGCATAACAGAAGTTAATCGATTAATTAATATGTTAAGTTATTCTACATGCTACAGCCACAGCATGGAGCAGCTTTGTAGAGATGCTTTTAACAAGAAAAATGCTCTTAAAATGTGTAGCTTTTTTGGTAATATAATCTTGGAAATATCTCCAAACAGCCTTTGATCCTTGCTGTGAATCTTGGTCCCTCCTTCCATCCCCATTGCAACCTGAAAGGGTGCCCCTGTGCGGAGTCGAAGAGCTTGTTTGGTATTTGAAACAGAACATAATTGCAGCTCTGCTATCAAAAGCCTTAATACTACTTGAAAGCTTTTCTCTCTCATCCATGAGCTCCCATTTGAAAGATTACTTCCTCAAAGGCAAAAGGAAACTCAGTCTTTAATCAGAAATATTTTATTGAGTCCCTAAACCGGGTAAGGCAACTACCAGATGTAAACCATTTTGCATAAGGAGAAATAGGAAGCTTTCAAACATTAATCTTTTGGTAAAGTCATCTGTTTGGTCCCATCTTTTTGGTAGGGATAGAAGCTGAAGAGAAAACCCGTGAGTCAGGCCAAGGGCTGTTATATCCATTCTCAGAGGAGCTGCCAATATCAGCAAGTCCAAAAGAGTAGATTTATATTCCTTCCCAATTTAGACTTCTTCCACAGCTGATAGATAATTGTAATAATAATAATGTGCTAGTAGAAATTGCTGTCAAGTCACAGCTCATTTATGGTGAGCCCCGAAGGGTTTTCAAGGCAAGAGACGTTCAGAGGTGGTTTGCCATGGCCTGACTCTGTGTCACAACCCTGGAATTCCTTGGAGGTCTCCCATCCACATACTAGCCAGGGCCAACCCTGCTTAGCTTCCAAGGTCTGATGACATTGGGCTAGTCTGGACTATCGCTCTTCAGAGAACTGGTGATCCATGGTCCAAAGGAAGTATGGCTGTCCTTGACCATGCCCTGTGGGACCTAATGCAGTTCTGCAGAGCTTGCAAGGCAGAGATGTTCCTCCAGGCTTGTGGTTGAAGACAGCAATGGATACCATCTTACTGGCACTCCTCCCCCATTCTTTTCCCATCCTGCCCTCTTTCTGCCTTCTTGTGGGGCAGTGACGGAATTTGAAGTGTTAACGCTGTCTAAGAATATTTTTATCTATGGATCATTTAAATTGTTTTATTATTTCTGGATGTTTTTATCATTATGTTGTTTACTGCCCTGAGCCATGTGTATTCGGGGGTAAGGTAAAGGTAAAGGTTCCCTTGCTCGAAAGCCAGTCGAGTCCGACTCTAGGGTTGCTTAAGTAAAATAAGCCCGTTGGCTAATCCTCATAGTCATTGATGCAGATCTATTTTCGTTACTGTTTTTAACATGATTTTTCTAAGATTACAATAATAATAGTAATAATAGTAATAGTAATAATAATAATAATAATAATAATAATAATAATATCATTTATTTATATGCCTTTTAGGATTGCCAACTCCAGCTGGGGATATACCTGGAGATTTGGGGGTGGAGCCTGGGGAGGGTGGAGTTTTGGGAGGAAGCACAGCAGGGATGAGAGGCAATAAAGCCCATCCTCAAAGCTCCACTTCCTCCTAGGGAACGGATCTCTGTCATCTGGAGATCAGTTATACTCAGGAGATCTCCAGGCCCCATCTGGAGGCTGGCAACCCTACTTCTCATGCATTATCTGCTCTCTGTCATGAGGCTTCCAGTTCAAGCACCACTCGCAGTCTGTCTCATCCATCTGTTGAGCCTATGAAATGCCCATAGTAGCACAAGTAGAATGATCACATTTCTTTAAGAAAGATTTATATGTTGAGCTCCCTGCTTCTCACTTCACTGATATGGATTAACGTGGCACAAAACTTTTTCTAACCCTCTGGATCCAGTTCAGAAGGTTTAGAATGTCAGAGGCCCAAAGGATGAACAAGGATAATATTCTATTCAAAGTGTCTAAGGCTGCAACCATACATACCAGAAGCTGCGACAGACATGCGATTCCCCCGCGGATTAAAGGGACGCGATCAGATGGACACAGATGGTCGGCAGGGCATCTTGTTGTGCCGCAGGAGTGTTGCAAAAAGCCACTGGGGAAAGGCTAGTAGTATTTGGAACTGCGGGGCAGGCGGGCGGAAGTCTGATTGCACAAACGTGCGTCAGTTTGCCCCAGGGCAAACAGCCTCGCTTCCCGCCCGCAGTTCCTCGCTGGTGTGATTGGAGTCTAAGGCCTCTGCCACACGGGAGGGGGGGGAGTACCAAAAGAGACACGCGGCGGTGGGATCACACAGATCCCCTGAGCCGCCGCGCAGTTCCTCCCCGGCACGATCAGATGCCTGGGGGGAAGCCACTGAAAGGAGAGTGAGGCAGCCGAACTGTGCATGTATGTGCATGCGCAGTTCGTCCGGGAGCCTCGATTGCTCCTGCAGATGAGCGCGCTGGCAATCTCACGGCCGCGCTTACTGTGGTTCTTCAGGTAAGTCCTACCAGTCAGTAGGTTCTTTTTTGCACCGCATTTTCGTTGTGAAGGGACGGATCGGGAACGGGTGCGCACCGATTCCCAGATGTTGCGGTGGGATCGCGCCCGTTTGCTGCACCCCCGATCCGTCCCTCTTCCAGGCCAAAACCTCCCGTGTGACCGGGGCCTAAGAGAAGCTTCCTTCAGGTTCTTACATTTATCCTCTTTAACTTCCATCCGGAGTAGGTTGTCTTGTTTGCTTTACTTTTGCACTGAATCCAAGTGTTATGTGGGGTCCTTGTGTCAATGAGCCTGCCCTGGGGTCACCATCCTCCAGGTGGGGCCTGTAGTTCCCCCAAAATTACAACTGATCTCCAGACTACAGAGATAGTCTTTAACAGGAGGAAGCAGCATCACTGTGGACTCCCATGGCAGCTGAGCTCCCTCCCCTCCCAATACTGTGCTCAAACTCTGCCCCCAAATCTCAAGAATTCCCCAAGCCAGAGTTGGCATCCTCTCACAGTGTAGTATCCTCTGAGGTGTGGTGGGAAGGGATTAGCTGATAGATCAAGCCCTGCTCAATAGCCAGCACAAAGGAGACTCCGGTGCCTTCAGTAACAGGTCTCTTTATTACCTCCAAGTGGGAGAGAATGCGTAAAGGTAAAGGTAAAGGTTCCCTTGCTCGAAAGCCAGTCGAATCCGACTCTAGGGTTGCGGTGCTCATCTCCGTTTCAAAGCCGAAGAGCCAGCACTGTCCGAAGACGTTTCCGTGGTCATGTGGCCGGCATGACTAAACACCAAGGTGCACGGAACGCTGTTACCTTCCCACCGTAGTGGTACCTATTTCTCTACTTGCAATGTCTTGCTTTCGAACTGCTAGGTTGGCAGGAGCTGGAACTAGAGATGGGCGCTAACTCAGTCATGTGGCAACTCGGGTCTCGAACTGCTGAACTACCGACCTTCCACAGCCTGCAGTTCAGCGTCTTAACCACTTGAGCCACCACAGCAGATGGAGAAAACTAAGACACACGCTGGAAGACTGCAACCAGCACACCTAGAAGGAGTCCTGAGGTTTCTGTCATACAGGCTCTCAGCTGACAGAGATCAGCTCCCCTGGAGAAAATAGCTGCTTTGAAGGGTGGACTCTATGGCATTGTACCATGCTGAGGCTCCTCCTCTCCCCAAACCCCACCCTCTCCTGGATCCACCCCCAAAGTCTCCAGGTAATTTCCAATCCAGACCTGGCAACCCTAAATCTAGCCCTTGAAGGCTCAAATAAATATTTCCATCACACTCAGCTTGTCCCAACACCTAGCTTCGGCTTGGCTCTTGACCTCAGTTAGGAATGGGAGGGAGTTTACAGCATCTAACCTCCTCCTCCTATGTGGAACAATTGTGGGGTTGTTAAGTCCCAGTTCCTGGACACCAAGATTTTCATTGTTGTCAAGCCTCCTGTTCATTTTTTATTGGTTAAGTAGTAGCTGCATGCCACTAATTTGAACTGGGCCTCAGTGTGGAGGGAAAGGAGATCCCCCCCACCTCTACTATTTGGTATAGGTTAAGATCCTGAACTGCAGACCAGAAGTGTGGAACAATTGGTATAAGTTAAGACCCTGAACTGCAGACCAGAAGGTCAGTAGTTCAGCAGTTCGAGACCCAAGTGCCGCATGACGGAGTGAGCTCCCGTCTCTAGTCCCAGCTCCTGCCAACCTAGCAGTTCGAAAGCAAGAAATTGCAAGTAGATAACAGGTACCGCTTCAGTGGGAAGGTAACAGCATTCTGTGCGCCTCGGCATCTAGTCATGCCAGCCACATGACCACGGAAACGTCTTTGGACAGCGCTGGCTCTTTGGATTGGAAACGGAGATGAGCACCGCAACCCTAGAGTCAGATTCGGCTGGCTTTCGAGCAAGGGAAAACCTTTACCTTTACTTTCTTGCTATACTCTCTTTCTGATTTCAAATGATCCCCTGTGGCCACTAGGACAATGTATATGCAAATGACTAAAAATAACCCTGGGGCAAAGATCAGTTTCAGGGGACCAGTGGAGGATGGTCCCTCCTCCCTGCATCTCAGCCCTGGTTTGAAAAGCTGTCCTACTCTGTGGCTTCTGTTTATTAGTAAAAAAAAAAAATGCTGAGGAGATTCAGTCACAGATCTCTCAGCATCAAATCTAGTTTGCTCTTAAAATAATTACATGGACTGAAATTATGTGGCAATGCCCACACTCCACCAAAAGTCTGAAAACGTGCAAGTTGAACAAGATAGTGTGGTTTTCACTTCAAAATATCCATTCAGCAATTTGTGTTTCATAAACAATTTTGCTTCTATTGTCCATGACAAGGAGCTTTAGAAAGTTCTGTAGCTCCCTGGCCTTCTCTGAAGGGGGAGGGGAGAGGTAGAAGGAGCATCTCTGAGGTGATGTGATACTGTCAGCCCCCCTCCCAATTGTATGTCACATGGCAAGTGGTCATCTATGGCTGTTGTGGTGGGTTGATGCCTAGAATTTCTCTGCACTCATGGGCCTGGATCTTGCCAAGAATTTCTGCAGACCTGGGTTTTTAAAAATTTTTTTTGCTGCTTCTTTCTCCTGTGGCAGCCCAAAATGCCCCCCAAATGCTGCTCTTGGGGGATGGGAGAGCCCCAGTAATAGCTTGGAACAGGGGTCATTTCGTAGAAAAAGAGCTAGGGGGACTAATTAGCATAACTCATTAGCATATGCCACACCCCCTGACATCACCGGAAGTGTGTCATAAGGCCACACCCCCTGACATCACCGGAAGTGTGTCATAAGGCCACACACCCCGCCCCCAACCGTCCCGGCCGCCGCTGCTGGCCTTGCAGCTCCACTGCTGAGCCCCATGAGGGGCCCGGCGGTGGACCTGCAAGGCCGGCGGGAGCGCAAGGAAGCCCCGCGAAGGCCCTCCCTGGCCCCAGCCAGGCAGGGGTGGGGAGAGGCAGGTAGGAAGCAACTTACCCTCCCTCTTCTCCTGCCTCCTCCTGGCTGAATGAGGGCCGGAAGCGGGGCGGCCGGAAGCAGGGGGCGGGGCTTCGTCATGTGCCCTGTCCCCGTACCTCACCCGGGGGAACTGCGATCCCCCGCGATCCCCCCCGAAATGACCTCTGGCTTGGAAAGTCTCCCACTGGAGGGGTATCTTTAAAAATTATCCCCTCCACTACCCACGGAAATTCTTCTGGGATCTAAGCCATGGAGATGAGGAAGCTGATATAATGGGAGGGTTAGGGATGTGAGTTCTGTGGTCTAGCATATGGTGCAGCATTGCTAGCTTCATGTGGGAGTACAGCATTCACTTTACATTGACCAAAGTCAGTTCTAGCAACTTTTCTGTTTGCTTTACAAGCATGAGTGAATGTAGCTCTTAGAACACATTTTTCTGGAATATTTTAATATACATATTTGGCCTGTCCTACTAGACTGTCTGTAAACACTGTTGGGATTACAGCTGACAGCAACTTTGGCTAGAAAATATGATAAATTTCAGCTGATGATTCAGTAAGGAATTGCTCATGAAACCAATTCTCTGTTGCAAATGTTTCTTCATGGAAGAGCTTGGTGCATCAAAGCCTGCCCTTGTGCTTAGATAGGCTCAGGTTTCATACTGGAGTGAAAAATTGATCAGGGGAGAGGTAGAGGAAAGATTCTGCAGAGATTAAAACTTGGGTACAGCCAATGTAGTGAATCAATCCCAGAAACAATGTCTCTTATCAGCCAGTGAAAGTTATGGCTTACTTGTAGAACCACAGTTCCTAATATTTCTACCAGCCTGGGAATCTATCTCGGCAAGAACCTGTTTGCTGAAAAAGTGTAACAAATAAATATAGTTAAAATGCTAGAGAAGGGGTCCCCCACCTTGAGCCCAGTTTCAGAAGAATGATTTAAATTATGGAAGCGACAGGGGAGGGGAGGGTTAAGTACCCCATCTCCTAAATCTTCCAAGTAGCCAAAGGGGCTGCTAATTAGGCGTTTGAAAGCCGCAAGCAATTCTGACCAGTGTTCCCTCTAAGCTGAGTTAGTGCGAGCTAGCTCACAGTTTTTTAGCCTCCGGCTCAGACATTTTTGTCTTAGCTCAGGAAGGGATGGCTCCAGAGCAAACTAATTTATGCAGCAGCCAAATCGCTCACTCACAACTTTTAATCTCAGTAGCTCACAAAGCAGAATTTCTGCTCACAAGACTCCACAGCTTAGAGGGAACATTGATTCTGACCACAAGCTGCAGCTACCAGTGGGTACAAGAATGTGCCTGCATCATGGCGGCAGCAGCAAGCATCTTGGGAAGGGGTGTCCACATGCCCTGGACATGTGCTGCTTGCTGCTACTGCCACCATGCCCATCCTGATTCCCCCCCCCTTACTTCCACTGAACCTGCAGATGTGACACCAGTCACACTGGGCCTCCTGCAATCTGGACCCCCCCCAGTTCCCACACTTTACTTAGCTAGTATATTTAAATAAAACAAAGAGAAAGTAACCAGCTATAACCTGGGCTAGTCGTGGATCCAGTGGTTCAGCCCATTCAAGACCATGACCCATATACGATCCCTTTGGCTCTTGCCCTTTGGGTCACACCCAAGGGCATAGCCCTCTGGCCACGCCCAACTTTATACCAGGAGACAGGAAAAAGTAGCAACAAAGCACAGCTGAGGTATCACAGCTGGCAGCAGCGAACTTGCTACAATACGGCTTGCCAGGAAAAGTGAAAAAACCCCCAACAACTTTAGATTTCTATATTTCTGCTTCTCAAATGATTGCATGTCAAAATCATTTACTGTTTAAAGAATGTGAAGCAAATGGAAAGAAAAGATGGCAAGGTGAACATCTCTGCAATATAGCAGCGGACAAACAACAGGCTTTCTGCTTCTGCTTTAAGTGGAACACCTGCAAATTAAATGAATCTCCCCCTTTAAAGATCTGGGCATGAGAAACCTGAAAATCTACTTGGTGAAAAGTTCATGGATGTGTGTGTTAACTGGCAGATGCAGGGAATGTGAATGCATTCTTCTCTTTCCCAGGAGAAGTAGGGAGGAGGTCTGCCAAATCTATGACAGATCCTTTAGATCCTTCACGCAGCATGGGTTTCCCCAATTTAAGCCCACCCACTCTTGAGGCCTCATGTCAAAGTCAACATATTTCTGCATGGAAAGGACTGGACAGGACTCCCTTCTGAGCCTGTCAGCACCTCCCCTGCAATTGCTCTATAGGGATGCAGTTGAATGAGTTGAAGGACTTTCCTTACCCCCAAAGTCTTGGTCAACTAACTCAGCGGGGCAAGCTTGAAGCCATGGTTTGGATTCAGATGTTCCCATAGCACTAACAAATTCTTTCTATGCTATTTCTCTCATTTCCACCCCCTCACCTTGTTCACTTGGTTGTTATTTCTTTAATCTCTTTCTAATGTTAGTTCAATCTACCTGAGACAGCAGTGGTCAACATAGCTCACTATTGTCCATATTGACTTGGCATCAGCTCCCTGGAAGCCTGCATAGGGTCTTTCCTAATGTTATTGCATGAGATCTTTCACCTTTAGAGCGGCCGGGGACAGAACCAGGGTTCTCCATAAATGCTGGTAATGTAGTGTACTGCTCCTGATGTTACATTTAATAGTTTGCATGTTGTGTGTATAGCTAGAAAGCAGCTGGAGGTGTTTATTTCCCTCAGGATCAGATACAATTGCCAGCCTCCAGGTGGTGGCGAGAGATCTCCTGGAATTCTGACTGATCTTTAGGCTTTAGGCTGGAGAATATGGCTGTTTTGCACTTTGTTATTAGCTATGAAAATACAAGATGAAATTGTGAAATCTTCAATGATTAGATGGGCACAAAATACAGGGCATAACATACAGTTAGACCAATGGATTAAGGTATGGAAAACAAAAAGAAAATATACAAAAGTTATATCATATAAGGAAAAAATATATAAAATGTTTTATAGATGGCATATGACTCCATAAAACTTAGAGAAATGGTATCCAAATATTTCAAATGTATGTTGGAAATGTAAGCAAAATACCGTTTTTCCCCCCATATGTGGTGGTATTGTAAACAAAAAAATATTGGATATGGATACATGAGATGTTGCAAAAAATGTTAGAAACAACTATACCCAGGGGTCTTTTGGCATCGGAGCACGCCGGAGCGCCACTCCGGGAGCCCAGGAGCTGGCACAAATGGTGGTGGCAGCAAGCCCTGCACCCAGCTCTCCGTGCTGCGGCCCGTTGCCAGCCTCCTGGGGCCCGCGCCAGAGCACTGCAGCCCCAGGGAGGTCAGAGGAGGCTCATCGTTGCCTCCCCAGGCCAGCACCAGAGGGCTGCGGCCCGGGGGAGGCCAGAGGATGCCCGTTGCTACCTCCCCAGGGCCCGCGCCAGAGCACTGCAGCCCCAGGGAGGTCAGAGGAGGCTCATCGTTGCCTCCCCAGGCCAGCACCAGAGGGCTGCGGCCCGGGGGAGGCCAGAGGATGTCCGTTGCCACCTCCCCGGGGCCCGTGCCTGAGTGCTGTGGCCCCAGGGAGGCCCCAGTAGGCCCGTCACTGCCTTCTCTTTCCTTCCTTCTTTCCTCCTTCTGCGGCCCAACTCTAGTGAGAAGGGGTTTAAACTTTAAACCACTTATCTCTTCGCTTCCCCCCCCCCGCTGGCTGGGGAAGGGAAGGGGTGGCTTTTGAAGATGCCCCCCCTGCTTCCCCTTCTGACATAACTTCCGGTGATGTCAGGGGGCGTTGCATATGCTAATGAGCTATTATGCTAATAGCCTAGTAGCTCATTAGCATACCATATGCTAATGAGCTCCTGCAGCTCTTTTTCTACGAAAAGACCCCTGACTATACCATTTGTACCAGAATTGTTTTTATTAAATATCATTCCAGAGAATTTTAAGAAACCAGATGCTTATATGATTATACATGTTATAACCATGGCTAGGATTTTATATGCAAAGTATTGGAAAAAAAGAAGAAGTTCCATCAAAAGAAGAAATAATTTACAAACTTCTAGAAACAGCGGAAATGGACAAATTCACTTTACAATTACAAGATAAAATAGAAGAAATCTTTGAGACGAACTGGTTAAGATTTTATAAATGGATTGAGGAATATCTCAGACGATGTACAACATAACTATTAAGATATATGCTCTACAATGGTTAAACTCAAATGGTTAAACTGGTTTAGGTGTGCAAAAGAATGATTCTATCTATGTAAAATTTAAGCAGTCCTAATGAGTACATGCTCCATGCTCGTTGTTTGTTAGTCTCTTTTTAGCTATTGTCTTTTGCTTTCTATGTAGAAAACTAATAAAATCTTTTTTTAAAAGAGAAAATGGCTGTTTTGGAAGGTGGACTCCATGTCATCATTATACCCCACTGAAGTGCCTCCCCTCCCCAAACCCCACCCTCTAGGCTCCACCTCCAAAATCTCCAGGAATTTCCCAACCTGGGCATGGCAACCGTGGGACTCATGCAAGATGAGTCAGTCTGGGCAGCTATTGAAGATATGGGCTTTATACTATGAAACTATAGGGCTAGAGACTTGAAGGATGACATTCTTTTTGTTTCCATCATCCAGGTTTGATCACATAAATGAACTGCAGAGAGCGACAATGTAGCAAGGATGTTTATTTTAACAATAGATCAGAGGCTAACTATCATTTGTGGCCATGACTGGGCAGTCTTGTGAATGCCCTGGTTGCTCTCTAAAAGTCTGAGATGAATCAGTCGGTTGACACTGTCACCTTTAGTTGCTCTCCCTCCTAGGAGATCCCACACGGCCACTTGTTGACAGGAAAGCTAGGGATAATGGAACAGGTTGGAGCATAAATGGAAGAAAAAAGACTTGAACTGACTATGGCCAAACACAAGTTAAAATAAAGTGCGAGTACTCTGTGGTGGCAATGACAGTAAACCATGGGTTTCTCTTCTACCATTTTGTCTGCACAAAGCCTGCTAGCAGAGCTCTTCTCAGTGATAAGAAGGCTGTTGCATATTAACCCCCAGGAAGACATAACAGAACACTAAGGCATACTGTGACTTATTTGTAAGGTATTTAATGGATAAAATCCCTTGTATCTGCTCCAACTTGGATTCTGTGGTTTTGGCAGCTCATTCATGGGACATTATCAGAGCACAGGAGAAGTGAAGCCTACCACTTCTGTCCTTAATCTTTGCCTATTTTGGCTTATTTCATCTTGCTGGGCGTGTCTTTGTGTGCAACTGGTTGGATCATGGACATAGTGAATGTTTCACTGATGGGAACTGGGTGCCATTCTAACTGTCTTGTAGTAGCTGGTAGGGAAGCTCTCCTGCAAACCCCCCTCCCCCTTGGGCCTTAGTGATTGCAGTATAAAAATAAAGTAAGTAAATAAAAAAGTTGTTGGTCTCCAGCCTTTAGTTGTCATGTATAGAGACAGCTGCCCTTATCTGGATGGCCCACGCTAGCCCAATCTCGTCAGATCTTGGAAGCTAAAGCAGGGTTGGCCCTGGTTAGTATGTGGAGGGGAGACCACCAAGGAAGTCCAGGGTGTCTGTGCAGAGCCAAGGAATGGCAAACCCTCTCTGAACATCTCTTGGCTTGAAAACCCTAAGAGGTCGCCATAAGTCAGCTGCAACTTGATGGCACTTTCCACCACCACATAGAGACAGCCGGTCAAACCTCTTGTACTGGTGCTGAGTGCATGGTCAAATCTTAATGACTAGTTGCACCAGCCATGGGTTGTCACCCTTCAGATCCAAAACATACAATGGAACCTGGGTCTAGTTGTTTATTTAACCTGTCCCCCAGGGGCATGTCTACGGAAACGCCAATGAACTCTGCTTATCAGCTTGGAATCGAAGGAAGGAAACGGCCTCTGGTTTATCTGGTGCAAATGTAACACTTAAGCATGATTAACATATATTGTGGTTTGCAGCTTCAAACAATGGTTTCACGTCTTGGGTAGCAGACAGTCCTTAACCAGTGTTTAGGTCTTCAGACATAAAGGGAAAAATCATACATAAATTTTCTGCATTGTGCAGGGGGTTGGACTAGATGACCCTGGAAGTTCCTTCCAACTCTATGATTCTAAAGTCCATTTCTTGAAAAATAAGGGAAATATCTTTAGATTTTACAACTGACAGGTATTTTATCATGACTGGCAGGTTTTTTTATCACGTCAAATCACATCACATAAATAATTCCAAAGTGGTGTTGGCTTACAAGGTACTTTCTACCGTACCTGATGGTTATGCAACATGGTTTATTCTTCTTGGAACAAATATTTGAACAATTATTCAAGATCATTTGTTGAAAAATATCTCCTGATCTCAGATCAGCATTATGTTTGTTTACAAACAAAGATGTTGATAATACCAATTTATTTATTACTTTGTTGTGACATGGCTGAAAGTAGCAAATTAATGGAAGTTTCACACTCTGAATTGAAGCACATGGTTTATTTATTTATTTTATTTATTTATCTTTAGATTTGTATCCCGCCCTACCCCGAAGGCTCAGGGCGGCTAACAAGGGCACAAAGTGCCAAGACTAAAACAATAAAAGCACATAATATAAAACAGTAAAGTACAGTAACAAAATCACTGTGCTCCATTTGTCACAAGATGGGGTAGATCTTAAACCCAACAGTAACTTTCCCGAAATCTATCATCCTTTTCCTGCCAGGGGCACGTCACACCCCCAAAGGGGCCAGATAGTCGTGGTGATGGTGCGACAGTGCATAGATGGCAATGATGGAGGAATAGTGGTGGCGGCTCCTACTTGAAAGCCTGGCGGAAGAGCTCCGTCTTGCAGGCCCTGCGGAACGGAGAAAGATCCCGCAGGGCCCGGATCTCCTCCGGGAGCTCCTTCCACCAGGTAGGAGCCACCACCGAAAATGCCCTGGCTCTGGTTGAGCTTTGTATGTACACACCTGAGACAAACAGGTAGCCTGAGTATACAACACAAATGGAAAAATGAGTTCTGAAAGGGGGCATGAAAATGTAAATGACTACCTTTGCCTCCTCAGGGAAGCAAAGGCTCAATTCTTGCTCTGCTGGGTTGGTTGACCAAGTTTTTGGGGTAAGGAAAGTTTTAGAGTTGTAAAGAATATTTGTACATATATACTTGACTGTAACGGTGTGTATGTATTTTATTCTTGGTTATCTGTATCTGACAACGAAATATAGAAAGGGTAGTCACATTTTGTCACACTTCAGCTGCTTTGTTCAGTTGTTTGTTCCAGTATCAAAAGATAATAATGTTGAGAAAGAGCACATATGAAATGGTCCATTGGAAATATCTCTCTCTCTCTCTCTCTCTCTCTCTCTCTCTCTCTCACACACACACACACACACACACACACACACACACACACACACACCCTTACCTGGCTCTGAATCTCTGAACATTAGGTTATGCTCTAATATATTGTCAGATGGCATGAATTTATTAAGCTTCAATGCTGTGTGCCGGTTCTTTACAAAATGCACATGTTAAATTATGCACTGGCAATGAAGTAAGCCTCCATTGAGATTTTCCATGGTGTTCTCCAACCAGATGTCAATTGGAGGAGCTAACCTTTGGTTTCACTCAATTGAGACTTACAGTACAGTAGGATTTGGTGGACAAGTTGCTTCAAGATCCATGAATGCCCAGTAAATTGCATCCATATAATGCTCTGATTTTGATTGTAGCTACAATTTAGGGAGATAAGAGGTTTTACCCTTCCCTTCCTGTGGCTTTAATAATTGAAATCGACCTTTCCTCTATGCTTTTACTAGGCCTGAAAAGGAAGAATGTCTCTTTTTACTTTGAGGGCTAATAACAATCTGGGGGAAGGAAGTTGGTTTCGGTTTGTATTGGCAAAAACTGTGCTATGGGAGGGTTACACTTAATGTTTGTCCTTTTAGATGCAGAACAGAAAGCCAAGGAAGTAGGAGTGAACATTCTGGAAGATGTATATTTTATATTCATATTATATACCTGATTAGAGCAATGGCCATGATAGCTAAATAGAACCTCTCTGTACAGAGGCAGTATACTTCTGAATGCCAGGTGCCAGAGACAAACACTAAAATGGGGGCATCACTTTCACTGCTTGCTTGTGAGCTTGCAGAGGCCTCTTGCTGGCTGCTATTGGAAACAAAAAGCTGGATGAAAATAAAATATGTTTCCAGTCTAGTAAGATATTTCTTACGAGTGTAAGAATTGGACAGAGATTCTTCTTGCTCAGTATTCAATTTCAAATGGCTCTTATTATATTGGCATGTAAAATAGAAGGGAGTTGTGTGAGAATGCCCAGAATATTGGTGAGGACTGTTGCAAATGTTACGATTTCTTGTAAAAATAAATCTTGGCTCTGGGATAAGAAATGCTCCTTGTAAGTATGGAGCAAATGTCCTGCTCGTAGCAGCCTGATCAGTGTTCAACCAGTGAAAATAATTATCAAGCTTTGCTCACATTTACCTTGTGCACCTCTTCTTGGTTTCGAACTTGGTGACTAATGATCTAACACTGCAGAGTTCCACCCTTCTAAACCAATTGGGTTGGATCAAACACAAGATTCCCACCTATGCTAGACCTCTTGCTCAAGTGGAAATGCAAGAAAATGACTGCAGTAGCCACTTGTGCAAAGTCAAGCTCATTGTATTCCCATTTATATTTTTCCGTGTGCAAGATTTTATGCAGCCACTTCCTGGGCACACGCATAGATAGGGAGGAGAGCACTGGGTGTTTCTGCTTGCACATTGTTGGTTCCAAGGCATTGACTTCAGTGAATTTAGAAATTTGTAACTTTGCTTAGGATTGCTCTATCCTTGCGATAAACTGCAACATTTAAAGCTGCTCTTACTTAAGGACGATTCATACAACCATTTTAATGTGGGGTTTGGTCAGGGGTCTTGTTGTAGAAAAAGAGCTGCCGGAGCTCATTAGCATAACTCATTAGCATAACTTATTTGCATATGCCACGCCCCCTGACATCACTGGAAGTGACAGAAGGCCACACCCCCTGACATCACCGGAAGTGTGTCAGAAGGCCCGGCTACTTACCCTCCTGCTTCATCCTCATTCCCAAACGGAATGAGGATCGAAGCAGAGGGCGGGGTAAAGAAGGGGGCGGGGCTTCACCACGTGACCGCCCCGCCCCCTAGAGGTTCTCTTCCGGAGCTCCGTACCTGAGAGCCCCCCCCCCACTAGAGCCCTGGTCATGCCGGCCACATGACCACGGAAACATCTTCGGACAGCGCTGGCTCTTCGGCTTGGAAACGGAGATGAGCACCGCAACCCTAGAGACTTGTATTCTATGGCATACTAGCAACAAGCAATACAGCACACAGTCTAATATAGCCAGGAACAGCAAAACAAAACAACTGT
The DNA here is from genome assembly GCF_001447785.1 of Gekko japonicus. Classification (NCBI taxonomy): domain Eukaryota; kingdom Metazoa; phylum Chordata; class Lepidosauria; order Squamata; family Gekkonidae; genus Gekko; species Gekko japonicus. The sequence continues at coordinate 46,998 of NW_015165850.1, read as the reverse complement.
CAAGTCCAGAGAAGTTGAATAATATCACCCTGTTAAGAAACTGGTATGAGACTTCCTATGTTGGTAAGATACATGAGACTCTGTGTAACAGTGATTATATATTGTTTTTAAGCATCATTGTTTAGAAGCTATATTGTTATAAAGCATTGCTGTATTTTATACTTTTACAGTTTTGTACTTCCATAGTTCTTTGTTCCTGAGGAAGGACCAGGAGTCTGAAACACTATAAACTACCTAGGAAAAGTGTTGGATATCTTCTCTGGACTTGACTGTTTCCCTTCATGGATTGTGTGGATTTTTCTTTCCCATATGTAATATTTGTTACTGATATTGCTAATTATATGCTTCTTTTCACTTTATTTAAGTCTCTTTTTGTACATTTATACTTACGGGTATTTCAGCTCACAGTTGTTCTATGGCATACTAGGCAGAATTATAGTGGGGCTACAGAACACTCTTCAGAATTGTTTGCAGTATGCTTGGGTTCTATCAGTTGAGGTAATATGATTTTTCTGAAAATGCAAACTTTGAAAAACACAAAATTACTGTATTCCTGGGTGCAGGCTTCCCCCCCCCCACACACACAATGAACTGCTGTGTTCCTCCTGCCCAGTACAGCACATTGTGGTTGCAGCAGTTATGAGGATTTGATGTGGTAAACTAGTCTTGTGAATTCATCCAAACACACTGTGTTGGATCCTACAAGTTGCCAGCACAATGGTGCTCATAGCCCTCCCCTTTTCTCTTGCAATTTCTAGCCATAAGGTGTTGGGGGGCTGCAGTGAGGAGGGGGGAGCCAGCTGAACCCATCTCAGTCTTTCTCTGCCATCAATATTACTTCCATTGCCATAAGAACCCACTTCTCAGGTCTCTCTCTCTGTTTTTTGTCCATGTGGATTTTGTAACCTTCAGCATCAGCTTTCCAGATTTTCAGGAAGTTTCTGAGGAAAGGTGGGAAACATCCAGGTCTGCGGGCGGCTTCCGCTTCTGCTTCACACAATCCAACCTTTTGAAATCACAACTCATAAAATGCTAATAAACCTTTGAATATGTGATCCAGGGTATGGTGACAGAAACTGGCAAGCATTATACTGTTTCAGGCCTTTCCATTACCCTGCCCCAACAGGATAGGATAGGACTTGATTTTGTGGGGTTTGTTTAAAGTGTCTTCAATCTATAACTGTTGAAGTGCTTTGAAACTAGATCAGTTTTGAAAACCTGCTGCCAAAATGTGCCTCAAAATACCACAGGGATGGAAAATGAGATAAATGAGTAATCTTTACTGAGCAGAAGTGTGTGAATTTTGTTTTCCATGTTCCATCTAATATTATACAGGCCTAGTCAGGGCACTGAGCAATTTAAAGTTACGAGTAATGCTTGGCATCTATAGAGTACATTTCACAGTGTTCAAAGTGGATCACATTCATTATGTCAACAATCTTTATAGCATTCTTGTGAGACAGGCCAGTATTGTTACCCTGATATTGCAGCAGGAGCACTGAGGCAAAGAAACGAAAGGCTTTTTCTTAGGATTGCCAGGCTTGTTGATAGTCACAGTGGAAAAAAGGGAGGGGTGGGAATGTGTCTGCTGCTAGAAGTGACAACACTTCCAGGTGACATTCAAGGAATCCCCAAATCTCTGTGGTAAAGACCACAGAGATCTGGGAAGCTTCCTAGAATGTTGCCTGGTTCTTCCAGGTCTGGACAAAAATCTCACCCCTTCTCCTGAGCAGATCAGCAGTAGTAGTCAAGTGAGTAGATGGGCAGATGACAATAATACTTTCCCAGGGCTTCCTAGAAGATTCATGGGGCCTGGGGGAGAAGTGACATGCATGGAGGACATGCATAGAAGTGACATGCAAGAATTCTTCAGTTTGCACAACCAGACCATACTTGTTTTCATTCTTCTGCTAGATCTCTAGTTACTTTGTGACATTTTAATAATCTTAGGAAAGCCATGTTCTATTTACATAATCTGTTCTATTTTCAGCTTCCTTATTTCCTTTCACCTCCCATCCAAACTGATCCAGTGTCTCCCTCCCCTTTTGACCTTTAGCCTCCTCCCATTTCTCTCCTTTCTTTTTGCTGGGTGGGAGTGATAAATATACCTCACTTTGTTTTACACTGCGATAGGAGAATAAGAATAGGGCTGTGCTTACCTAGAGTAGCTCCTCCAAACTCCAAATGTCTCTGCACTGCGATCACACACACTAAATAATCCACTTTCAATGCACTTTCAAGTTGGATTTTGCCAGTTCACACAGTAAACTCCAGTTGGAAAGAGCATTGAAAGTGGATTGAAAGTGGATTATTTAGTGTGTGTGATTGCAGCCCTGGAAAAGCTTCTACAAGCTTCTGGGGTTCAGTCTCACAAATCTTCTGGTGACCTCCTGGACTTTTCCACAACTCACTCAGGACAGATTCTTTCTTCAGGGCCTGGCCTCATACCACTCATGGGCCCTTATCTGAGGTAACTGCCACAGAAAGATACTCTCCAAAGGCATCTTTCCTGGAAATCTTACCTGGCACACACTCACTGCTTGAATTCTTCCCTGTTCCTGGAGGGTTTTCTTAGAAAATAACTATGGTTGCCAACTGGCCTGGAGAAAAATATCGTGTCCCTTCAAAAATGTTTAACAGGGTGCTATTCATCAGGTTGTGTTATTTACCTCCATCCCTACTATGCAGTGGCTCTCCAGGGCCTCAGGCAGAGGTCTTTCCCATCACCTACTGCCTCTTCATTCCAACTGGGGATGGCAGGGACTGAGTTCTGCATGCAAAGCAGATGCTCTACCACTGAGTCACAGCCCCTGCCATATTCCTGGGGGGGGGTCTCTTGTCCCCAGGAGCAGCATTCTGGGGGTAATTTGGGCTACCAGAGGATGGGAGGAGGCAAGGAAGTTCCATTCCACTGACAGAAATCCCTTCTGTCACCATTTACATTAATCTACAGCAGGATCCAAGTCAATATTTTCTTCATTGTGGTCGAATCTCATTATGTCCCAATTACATACTGAACATCTGTGTTCATATCCAATTTCCTTTTTTCTAATGAACACTTTAAACAAAATAGCAAGAATTCAGGTAATGTGGCTGGGCCTGTGCAGGCAGCAATGGAGGCAGAAGGCAGAAGATGAGGCAGACGGCCTTTTGTTATTTATTGGTTGATTTAAAACATTCTATGATGCCTTTCTACCCAAATGGAGTCCCCAAGGGGGCAAACATCAAAACATTAAAAGATTTCAATATTTAAAATAAGGTATATATAAAATAGTTCTGTGAACACATATAAACAAACATAAACACCAAAACCAAGGTGGAGTCTGAGACAAATTGGCGCATTCCTTTCTGGGCATCTCTGAGCTTCCTAACAATCACCTTGTCGCGTTCTCCCTTCTTCTTCGGGGTGGCGCCCCCGGTGGCCGTTGTGTGGCCGTGGGTCCACACCCCGTGGAGGGTTGTGTGGCCCCAGAGGTGGCTGGGGTGAGGAAAAAGGCGGGGAAGAGAAGACCTCAGAATGGCAGGGGGCGGGGTTCAACACACCCCGGGTGCCCCTCTGCCCACACGTCAGGCCCACGTTGCTCCAGGTCTGTCTCTCTCTCTCCCGTCTCCAGCCTGCTTCGTGCCTCTTCCTCCCCGGACCTCTCAGGTCCCCGCCTTTTATTTCCCCTTCCCCCTCCCTCCAGGGTCACACCTCCCTCCACCTCCCAGGCCCCGCCCTGCTTCAAGAGGGAAGACGCCCAGGGGGCGTTTCCCAGACGTGTGCACGCCGGCGGCGGCTGAAGCGGCCCGAAGGCAAAACAGTGCCCTCCTCCGTCGGGCCTGCTGCCGCGTTCGGCCGTCGCCCTGCCGCCACTCCCGCTGCCTTTGCCCGTCGCTCTTCGGAGCGGCCAGACGACGCGCTGCCTCTCCTCCGCCGGATTCCCCCGCGGCCGGTAAGTTGTGCCGTGGGGGTCGTTCGGTGCTTGTGGGGGGCTCTGGGGGTTGGGACACACCTCATAAATTCCTTTTAGTCAAAGTGTTGGGCAGATAGTGGTCAAGGAGCTCTAAATGCTTCTGGATGAAGCAGATGGTCCATCAATGTCAGTCTGGATGGGATTTGGGTCTCAGACTGCTTTCGTTGTTCTGGTTGAAGTGTTTTGCTGGGAGACCAACAAGTGGAGTGTGATCTCATTTCTTCTCTTAGACCTGTTACTGGTTTTTGATACCACTGACCATGGAATTCTTGGGGACTGAAGATGGATGCAGGGCACTGTTTTGCCGTAGTTCTACTCCTCTCTCACTGGTGGTATGCAGTGCACTGCACTGAAGTGGTATGCAGACCACCGTTTTGCAGTAGTTCTATTCCTCCCTCAATGGGAAGTTTCAAAACCAATGGAGCTTGTTGTAAGGATATATTATTTTTCACTTATTTCTCTCTCTCTCTCTCTTGTTTGTCATTGTTATTCTGTTTTGCATATTTTTGTTGCTGGTGTTTCCAATTTGTTCTTTTTTTTACACCGTTTAAACACAACACAAAATGTTATGCTATTTTATACAACTGACACCAAAAAGGTGTCAATTTAAAGTTAACAGTTCTATCAAATTTAGTTGGCATGGTCAGGGGAAAAAAAGATGACTGCCATTTTGTCCAAAGTATGGAGAACCCATGTAAGAAACTGGGTCTGCTGAACTGAAACAGTTTGTTCTCAAAATATAGTTTAATCCCTAGTGCACATGCAGGAGGTGAGTGAGGTTCCTCATTGAGAAAACCAACAGGGAATCATGGAGGGGTAAGCCAGTCAGAAAGTTCTAGGATAAGATTGATACGATAGAACTGAGAGCTTAGGAAAAGTAGGTTGGGAGAATGAATGGAAAAGAAGGCCGGGACCAAGAGTGTGACAGGGGAAAGATGGCCTGAGGGGAGAGGTACACAGGGCCAGGCATTGTGAGAATGAAGAAGACCAAAGTCCACCTTTTGATCTGAAAGAACCAGCCAAATGTTAGACTTCCAGTAAATGGGTTGTGTCCAGAGATTCCAGACTAAATTTTCTACTAACAGAAGGAGAGGCATAATTCCCACCAGTTTCCCCTTCCTGCTATAGATCTCCAGTTTGCCCTAGGCCAGTGATGGCGAACCTTTTAGAGACCGAGTGCCCAAACTGCGACCCAAAACCCACTTATTTATCGCAAAGTGCCAACACGGCAATTTAACCTGAATACTGAGGTTCTTACTTTAGAAAAAACAACTCATACATTAACTAAAGATGATCCTATCAAAGTAAGGAAAGCAATCCCGAATGCTTTCATTTACTTAAAATTATTTGGCAGAGAATTCGACACTTTAACGATGGTCTGGGCCTGGCTGGGGCGATGGCACACGTGCCCACAGAGAGGGCTCCGAGTGCCACCTCTGGCACCCGTGCCATAGGTTCGCCACCACTGCCCTAGGCCATTCCCAATGGCCCCTTGTTCTCCCAGAGCAGCTTTTTGGGGAGATTAACGGGCTGCAGTGGGAGGTGGAAGGCAGGAAACATTGGTTCTGCTAATAAAAGTGACTTCAGTTCGTGAAAAACTTAGTTTGGATACAATACATGGAATGCACCTTAAAAACTGATTGTGCATATAGATTCTGGGTTGTGCATTAAAAACTGATTATGAATAGAAATTATAGCCTCTTGTTCTGTCTCTGCTTCATTTGGCTCACACAAGTGACTAGGTTTGCCAGCTCCTGGTTGGCAAATTCCTGGATATTTGGGGCGGAGCCCAGGAAGGGTCGGATTTGGCGGAGAGGGACCTCAGTGAGGTGTAATACCATAGAATCTGCCCTCCAAAGCAGCCATTTTCTCCAGTGGAACTGATCTGTCATTTCGAGATCAGGTGTAATTGGAGGTTGGCAGTGATACAATTCACACTTTGCTTAAATTACATTCTCACCTATTCCATCCTTCGACTACAGACCTCCTGCAGGCCATCCAGGATATTCCCAACAGTCCACCAATCGACAGGAGTAGGATTTTGAGGAGCACAGTGCGGCTGCAGCATGAAGAAGGAAGGTAGGAAAGTTCCATGCATAACATCCAATCCTCTTAGTTTTCGGAATTCATTTTCTGTTGACCTTTCTTGTGTTATCTGAAGCCTGGTGACAGACTGAGTTTTGTAGCTGAACCTCTGGTGCTTTGCCCAGGGCCTTCCTAGCTCAGGTTGAAGGCTGCAGAAAGGTCTCCAGGGATTTTTCTTGGGAATCTGATTATTTTTGTTAGTGAAACTGGCTATCAAGTGTTACTGAAATTAATAAAGAGAGAGAGAAACATTGCCCTGTATTGTAAGCAGCCAGTAATTAAACAAAAATAAAAGGGAGGGCCGGGTGGTGAGGGAAGGCAAGCATAATAAAGTCAGAATGGAATGAAGGAGTTTGGAATGCCCTCCCTTGACCTCTACCATCAGGACAAGAGGAATGAAGTTCTTAATGCCCGAGTTTTGTTAAATTTAATCCGTGCAGTGTCTGTTGCATTCTCTCTCGAGGGAATGAGAGGTCTGACTTGCATGCAATGTTCTCACATTAAACTGTTCCATCAGCATCACCATGAGCTGTGGGGAATATTAGCTCCGGTCGTTCTGCTGCCTTTGGAGTTTAATGAAAGGGCCAAAGATCACCAGTTTCATTAATTTATTCAGGAAGAAAGTAAAGTAAAAGTAAACCACGTACTTGTTTTCCCTGAATGACTGGGCTGTCCTCAGTTGTTGTTTTCCTCCCCTGTCATTTCCCATAAAAGGACAAGAAAAATTATCTTGGCTATATGAAACAATTTTTGTATATGAAGCAGAATAAATTCCAAATCTGCATGGCATTTAGGTTTATTAGACATTTTCCCATTCTCAAAATGGGCTCCTAAATGGAGATGTGCTGTCTTTGGAAATTTTCAGAAGGAGGGAATGTCATGTGAGGTTTTATTTTACATATTTTAAGTCACATGTTTTTAAACTGTGATTTCTAAACTCCCTTTAGCCACAAGGAAAGGCAGGACATAAATATTTAAATAAACAAATAAATGCAACAAATGTAAAGCCTGTTTTGTTTTTCAAATCATAGCAGGGTGGTGGTGGTGGTGGGGACAGGTCTCAGGGCAGGGTGGTGCATCCCATTCTATGATGAAGTAATTTTTACCTATGAAAACAAAGAGTGCGATAAAGTACTCTTTAAGCTGCTCTCGCTTTCTGTGCTTTTCTCTTTGCTGCATTCCCACAACTCTTGGAAAAGGGCCTTCTCTGTTGTGGCACCAAAGCTTTGGGTCTCCCTCCCCAGGAAGATTCGTCTGTCTCCTTCTATCGGTGTCTTTCATCAGCAGGTGAAGGCCTTTTCATTTCATCTGGCATACCCCCAATGATGGTTTTTGGCCCTCCTGCTACTGCAGTGTGCTTATGTGTTTTCAACTGAATTTTTCTAATTTTAACTGTATTTTTAATTGTTTAAATGTTACATGTTTTTAGGTCCACTGCCCTGTGGGCCCTGATTGGGTAGAAAGGTGGCATTAACATATTTTAAATAAAACAAACAAACTCTTACGTAAAACTGCCCGTGTACATAAATTCCAGCTTCCATGAGACTACCATCAGAATAAAACGTGGACACATCCCAGAATGTCTAGAAAGCACTGTGAGCTCATAACTGGTTCTTCTAACCTGCCATGGAGATAGATCAAGATGGATAGCCATGTTAGTCTGACTGTAGCAGTAAGAAAAGAGCAAGAGTCCAGTAGCACCTGAAAGTAGGGTTGCCCGACGGGGGAGCCTCGCTGGGCTCCGGGAGCTCCTCGTCGGCACGCCACCAGCACGTTGCTCACATTGGGGGCGTGGCCCAGATCGTCGGTGGCCCAGATCGTCTGGTGACGCAGCTTCGGGGGGCGGAGTTCCCCCCGGGGCCCGATTCCGTCGTGGCAGAAATCGGGCCTCCAAAGTGGGGGTTCAACATTTGTGGCAGGGTATGAGCTTTTGTGAGTCACTGCTCACTTCTGTCTGAAAGCTCATGAAAGCTCATACCCTGCCACAAATTTTGTTAGTCTTTAAGGCGCTCCTGGGCTCCTTCTCTTTTCAACTTCTAACCTGCATATCTGGGGGCGGGGAGTTGTTCTCATTTAAGAAACACTGTCTCACTTCTTTTCACTTCTTTAACAAAAACAGATAAAACACTTCAAGATGAAACCGTGTTTTGGGGGAAAATATTACATTTAAAGAATGCATTTGGGGAGAAAACTATGTAGTCAGATCATTATGTGTCTCTTTGATCTAATGTAGTGGTTTTTAAAACTTCGTGCCTCCAGGGATCCTTTTACACATCAGCTTGGAAGAAGAACAACTTTGTGTCTTCCATGGAACTCCTCCAAGTAGTAGAGGATTTGGCAGAATGCTCTAGGAGACATATTTAGGTCTCCCAGGGTACTAGCCCTAAGACTAATGAGTCCTGCTTAGTTTGGTTATCTATGGAATGCAGACATTTCAGTCCCTCCCCCACTATTTCCTCTTTCC